>NC_133325.1:555856535-556156535 GCF_042186555.1 Aquarana catesbeiana | reverse complement strand
TTTCATCAGGGATGTCTCTGTACATTGCTGCATTCATCTTTTCCTTCGATCCTGACTAGTCTCCCAGCTCCTGCTGCTGAAAAACAACCCCACTGCATGCTGCCACCACCATGCATCACTGTAGGGATGGTATTAGCCAGGTGATGAGCGGTGCCTGTTTCCTCCAGACATGACGCTTTTGCCATTCAGACCCAAGTTCAATCTTTGTTTCATCAGACCAAAGAATTTTGTTTCTCGTGGTATGAGAGTTCTTCAGGTGCCTTTTGGCAAACACCAGGCGGGCTGCCATGCGCCTTTTACTGGAGGAGTGGCTTCTATCTGGCCACTCTACCATACAGGCCTGATTGTGGAGTGCTGCAGAGATGGTTATTCTTCTGGAAGGTTATGCTCTCTTCACAGAGAAACACTGGAGCTCTGTCACAGTGACAATGGGGTTTTTGGTCACCTCACTGACTAAGGCCCTTCTCCCCTGATCTCTGTTTGGCCACTGTGCTCACTGGGACCTTCAATCCTGCAGAAATTTTTCTGTACCCTTCTGTAAGAAACTATGAAATCAGCCCGAGACAGAAGTACAGTTAAATCACACTTGTTTAATAATAAAAGTAAAAAGAACAAACGTAGTCAAAACATAGCCAAAGTTCAGTAACCGGAAAGGATAGTCAGCCAAGCCAGAAGTCAGGGATCAATGTAGTGGAACAGCAAGCAGGATCTGGAGCCCGAAGGGATGTCAGCAAAGCAAGTCTTGAACAGGATCGCAGGAGATAATTTCTGTGATGTTGGCCAAGGCAAAGGCAGAGATCCACTGGACAGGACAGCTTAAAGCGGCGTTCCACCCAATTTTGAGAGGTGGTCTTAAAATGAAAGACCACCTCTCCATCCCTCATTTTTGGATATTTCAAAAAAGAATTTTTTACTTTCTAACTTACTTTGGAAGTACTAAGATCACTTCCGATCCAGCCGGTCTGTGGGGAGGAAGTCACATCCTCTTCTGCGGCGAGCCACCATTGTCTTATGGGACATGTGTGTGTTCCAGAAGACAAGCCGGCCATTCACAAAGCATGCGCAGTCGGAAACCGGCAGTGAAGCCGCAAGGCTCCACTGCCAGTTTCCCTTAGTTGGAATAGCGGCGCCTGCACCCGATCCAATGGACGGATGGACCTGGGGGGGGGGGCCACATTGCGGGCTCCCTGGACAGGTAAGTGTCCTTATTAAAAGTCAGCAGCTACAGTGTTTGCAGCTATTGACTTTAAAAAAAAAAAAATAAAATTACTGCTGGAACACCACTTTAAGTAGGCAGGACTGACGAGCAGAATATCATCCACAGCTGAGTAACTGTGGAGAGATAGGAGCTGGCAATTAGCTGACAGCTGAGCGACCAGCTCAGAGAAGGAAGGGCTGAGCCCAGCCCTGACAGTACCCCCTCCTCAACGACCCCTCCCCCTCGGAGGACCACCAGGCTTGAGGGGAAAACGTTTATGGAAATCACGGAGGATGACGACAGGGGCATGTACATCCGAGGACGAGACCCAAGAGTGTTCCTCTGGACCGTACCCTTTCCGATGCACCAGGTACTGTATGCGCCCATGGAACCTATGGGAGCCAACAATGGACTGTACTTCATACTCCTCATGGTTCTCAACCTGTACAGGGTGAGGACGTGGCACCGAGATGGTAAAGCGGTTGCAAACCAAAAGGTTTTAATAAGGAGACATTAAATACATTCAAAATACGCATATCAGAAGGAAGGTCTAATGCATAAGCAACTGGGTTAATCCTGCAAAGAATACGGAAAGAGGTGCAAACTTCAGTGAGGGAACACGAAGTCAGAGGTTGCAAGATGACAGCCAGACCCGGTCCCCAACCTGGTAGGAAGGCGCAGGCAGGCGTCTGCGGTCAGCATGGAGTCTGTACCCATCATTAGCATGTCGCAAAGCCTCCTGGACTTGTGCCCAAGTGGAACGAAGACCAGGGAGATGCTCCTCTAATGCAGGAATACTCTGTGGAACAAACGAGTCAGGCAACATGGAAGGTTGGAAACCATAATTCGCGATAAACGGGGACAATCGAAAAGCAAAATTCAAGGCACTGTTGTGAGCAAACTCTGCCCACTGCGATAGGCCTGACCAGTTGTTATGATGGTCAGAAATATAGCAATGTAGGAATTGCTCCAAGGACTGATTGGCTCATTCTGCGGCCCCATTAGACTGTGGGTGATACCCAGAGGAGAAAGCAAGGTGAATTCCCAACTGTGCACAAAAGGCTCACCAGAACCGGGACACAAACTGACTACCCCTGTCCGAGACAATCACCTTGGGTAGCCCATGTAAGCGAAAGATCTCCCGAGCAAAAATGGAAGCCAGTTCCTTAGAAGTGGGCAACTTGGGAGTTGGGCAACTCCACAATGAAATCCATAGACAGGTGGGTCCAGGGCCTCTCTCCATTGGGTATGGGTTGTATTAGGCCCACTGGAAGGTGTCGTGGAGTCTTACTCTGGGCACACACGGAACAGGCAGCTACGAAGGCAGTTACATCAGCCCGTAGACTAGGCCACCAGAATTGTTGGGAAATGGCCCAAACGAGTTGATTATTCCCAGGGTGGCCAGCTGCCTTGGGAGAATGGTAAGTCTGGAGCATGGAAGTACGGAGACTCTCTGGGACAAAGCAACGGTCACAAGGGTTCTCAGGAGGAGCATGGACATGAGCAGCAAGAATTTTGTCACCCAAAAGGAGAAGTAAGATTGGTGCGAACCGTAGCCAGAATACAATCAGGAGGAATCACAGGAACCGGAACCCACTCCAACTTGGAAGTGGAGGAAAATTGTCGTGACAAGGTGTCAGCCCTTACATTCTTAGTACCGGGTAAGAATGAGACAATGTAATTAAAACTCGACAAGAAAAGGGCCCATCGTGCCCTTCTGGGAGAGAGGCGCTAAGCCTCAGACAAGAATGTGAGATTCTTATGGTCAGTACAGTGGTACCTTCAAGGAGATTTCTCCATTCTTTCAGGGCTAAAATGATCGCCAACAGTTCTCTGTCACCAAACTCGTAATTGCAATCTGCAGGTGACAATTTCTTGGAAAAGTAGCCTCACGGATGCATAGCGCTCTCAGAGTTAGGACGTTGAGACAGAAGGGTGTCAACGCCAGTCTCAGAAGCATCAACTTCTAGGATAAAAGGCAACGTAGGAGCAGAATGTGCCAGCACAGGAGCAGAAACAAAAGGCAGACTTGAGACTCTCGAAGGCCTTAATGGACTCCGGAGACCAACTCTGTGGGTTACCGTCCTTTCTGGTCATATCAGTCAGGGGCTTGACCAGAGATGAGAAGTTACGAATACACTTCCGATTATAGTTGGCAAAGCCCAGGAAATGCTGCAGAGGATGTAAACTCACGGGTCGGGGCCACTGTAGGACTACCGAAAGTTTCTCTGGGTCCATCCAAAAACCAGCAGTGGAAATGACATAGCCCAGGAATTTAACCTGTTCACGATGGAACTCGCACTTCTCCAGTTTACGATAGAGATTGTTCTCTCTTAGTTTCTGAAGCACACGACAGACATCTGTGTGGTGGTTCTCCAGGGACTTGGAAAATATGAGGTGTAGGGGATCAGACTCAAGGCAGGGACAAACTCACAGTCCCTTTAGGAAAACACCATGTTTAATGCACAGGAGATTTCCAAACAGAAGAAAAAAGGCATCTTGCCGTCAAACAAAAATAAATTTCTGCTCTACCGAGCCTTACCGTGTCCGTAGTCAGACCAGTCCTTGGTTATGTAGTAAATGTCCTTCCAAATGCAAACACTTTGTATCCAAATTTAGGGAAAACAAGCAGCCATGCTCCTAGTTGCCTCCTCACATGGAGACACACTCCAAGAGCTAGGACCAGCTGTCCTAATCAAGACCTGTAAGGAAAACATTAAACTGCAGTCCACGGACTTGGGAGTCTGTCCCACCCAGAGGGACACCGCTACAGAGGATGTCATCGAGATAAACCACCACACATAACTGCAACAAATCTTGGAGGACATCGTTAAATTCCTGGAAAATTGCCAGGATCGCAGGAGATAGTTTCTGTGATGTTGACCAAGGTGAAGGCAGAGATCCTCTGGACTGGACGGCTTAAGTAGGCAGGACTGACGAGCAGGATATTATCAACAGCTGAGTAACTGTGGAGAGATAGGAGCTGCCAATTAGCTGACAGTTGAGTGGCCAGCTCAGAGAAGGAAGGGCTAAGCCCAGCCCTGACACCTTCAACAGATCTGTACCTGGACACAATCCTGTCTCGGAGGTCTACAGACAATTCCTTGGACTTCATGGCTTGGGTTATGTTCTGACATGCACTGTTAACTGTGGGACCTTATATAGACAGGTGTGTGCCTTTCCAAATCATGTTCAATCAACTGAATTTACCACAGGTGGACGCCAATCAAGTTGTAGAAACATCTCAAGGATGATCAGTGGAAAAGGGATGCACCTAAGTGTAAATACTTATGCACATTTTTCATTTTTATTAAATTTGCAAAGATTTCAAACAAACTTCTTTCACATTGTCATTATGGGGTATTGTTTTGTATTGTAGAATTATATATATATATATATATATATATATATATATATATATATATATTGTAGAATATTAGGGAAAATAATGAATTTAATCCATTTTAGAATAAAGCTGTAACATAACAAAATGTGGAAGAAATGAATCTCTGAATATTTTCCAGATGCACTGTATGCATGTGGGGAATGAAGGCATAACTGTATGCTTTCCCAACACGCACAAAAACGTGCTGTCCTTTAGCAGATGCATAGCAGTTCTATTAATTGTTAAGGGCACCACCATGCATCTGCAAATGTGTGCACCAAACTGAACTTTTTCATGACTTTTCCATGTTGCGTGTGTGTGTGAAAAACATGCCCATGCTTGGGGTCGCACCTGTAGGTGTGAACCAAGCCTAACTATGAGTACATAGTTACAAAAAAACAATCCTCAATAAACATAAATAATTCTCTAAATGATCAGTGTTCATACAATTGGGCTACCATGCATATAGCCTTGAACATCGTGCTGATATGTTTACTGGGGATTATTATTTTATATATAGTGTGCATAGTTTATGTGGTGGGTTTACACTTTTTATTGTACAGAATGTGGATAACACAGGGTTAAATTTAAAGGTCATAAATTAACTGCAGATTATCTGGACATACATAGTGCCTGGGGATTGTTTATGTATATGGTGATGCAATGTATGCCTGCTTAGGAGAGTTCTGTCAGCTGGGGGGGGGGGGGGGGGGGGACTGTAAACTCTGCTGACTTCTAGTCACCTTAACTCTTCACATAATACCATAAACACTTCCCTCTTGACATGAATGAATGAATGAATGATGCAAATGCGAACTGAATCGCTTCTAAGCGCTTGGTCCGTCCTGTGTGGTCCAGCTTGTTAGAAGAGGTAGGTCTTGATTTTTTTCCTGAAGGCCTGATGGTTTTCTTCCATACGGATGTTGGTCAGTAGAGTGTTCCATAACCGTGGTCCTTGGACTGCAAATCTTCGCTCTCCCTTTGATTTGTAGCGGGATTTGGGAACGTGGGGGAGGTTTTGGTCGGTTGATCGAAGACTGCGATTAGGTATGTAGCGTTTTATTTTCTTGCATAGGTATTGAGGAGCGTTTCCTTGTAGGCATTTGTGGGTGAGGCAGAGGGTTTGATTTTGATCTGATCCTTTACGGTTAGCCAATGTAGGCTCCTCAGGGATGGGGAAATGGATTCCCAGGGTTTTTTTCCTGTTATCAGTCTTGCTGCGGTGTTTTGGACGAGTTGTAGGCGTGCAATCTGGTATTTAGGTAGTCCGGTGTAGAGGGAGTTTGCGTAGTCGAGTCGGGAGTTTACGATAGTTCCAACTACTGCTGCTTTGTCCTCTTTTGGAATGAAGGGGATGAGTCTGCGTAGCAGGCAAAGAACATGGTGAGATCCGCTGACTACTGATTCATACATTTCTGAGTCAAAAATGACTCCAAGACTTTTGGCTCTGGTGCTTGGGGCAATGGTCTGTCCAAAGACAGCGGGCGGTGTCCAAGGGTTCTTGTTTTTTGTATTTTGGTTTGCGTGTAGTAGAAGAAGCTCTGTTTTGGATCCGTTGAGTTTGAGGTAGCTAGTGGTCATCCAGTCGTCTATCAATGTGAGGCATTTTTCCAGTTGCTAATAATGGTCTTTTTGTCTGGTGATGCAAAAGTAGAGTTGAGTGTCGTCAGCGTACGAGTGGTAGCAGAAGTCTGATTTTCTGATGAATTTGAGGAGAGGAAGGATGTAAATGTTGAAGAGCACTGGTGATAAAGGTGAACCTTGAGGGACTCCATACAAGATTGCGTGGGTTTCAGAGGTGAAGGCTACTAGTTTCAATGTCTGAGAGCGATTTTCTAAGAAGGATGCGAACCATTGTAGCTCCGAATCTGTGACTCCTGCTACTTCTGTGAAGCAGATGAGTAGGGTGTTGTGGTCCACTGTATCGAACGCTGCACTGAGGTCCAACAGTACCAGGAGACTTGATTCTCCATCATCTGCTGCTTCGAGGGCATCGTCCCATACTTTGAGAAGTGCCGTTTCTGTGCTGTGGCCTGGGCGGAAGCCTGATTGCAGAGGGTCCAAGAGTTTGTGTGTGTCCAGGTGGAGTTGTAGCTGTTGTACGACTGCTTTCTCCATGACCTTGGAGATGGTGTTAAGACTTGTTATCGGTCTGCGGTAGTTGGGGTCTTTAGGGTCGAGGTTGGGTTTCTTTAGAAGGGGTTTGACGATGCCTTGTTTGAGGGCGATTGGGACAGTCCCTTCTTTGAATGACTGATTTATGAGATGTGTTATAGTAGGAGCCAGGATGTCAGAACATTCTTTCAGGAGTTTTGTGGGAATGATGTCGTTTGGTGAAGTGCTGTCTCTGAGGCTTCTGATGTTTTTGGTGATGTCAGTGGTGATTGGGATTAGCGAAAAATTCGGTGCTTGTGTGATTTTCGTATCGATTTCCTCTTTTTGCTTTGGTTGAATGAGGTTGGTTGTTTTTTCTGTTGAATTGTTTTCCGGATGTTGCCGATTTTGTCGATGAAAAAGTCCAATAACTCATTGCAGAATTTTGAGTTTCATTTGCTGGGTGCTCTAGGCAGGTTGGGTTCATAGTCTGGGCGACTATTTTGAAAAGTTCCCTAGGGCGGTTTAAGGCTGTTGAGATGGTGTTCGAGAAATGTTCTTTTTTTGCTTTGAAGATTGCTTTGTGATATTTCTCTGTGAGTACTTTGTAGTTTTCCTTAGTAGAATTTCTTCTCCAGGCTCTTTCAGCTCTTCTGCGTTCACGCTTCAGTAGAGTAAGGATGCCAGTAAACCATCCCGAGTTTTTTTTGCGGATGAGTGTTCTATGTTTTGGAGCCACTGAGTCTGCTGTTTGTAGTAATCCCTTGTTTAAGGAGTTGAGTGTTTATTCAGTTGAGTGGTTTAAATTTAGCGTTGCTATTTTGTATGATAATGTGGTTTTGAAGAGTTCGGAGTGTAGTTTCTTCTGAGGTCTAGACCAGTGTGTTGTTATTGCGTGATTCCGTTTTTGGAGGGTGGTGTTGGTGGCGATTTTAAATTTGATAGTGTGGTGGTCCGTCCAGGGTAGCGGTACGTTGTTGAATATGTTGATGTCCATATTTTGTTTGAAGATGAGGTCCAAAATATGTCCTGAACCAAGTGTAGGAGCATTTATCAGTTGCTGGAGACCTAGTTCTTCCAGTTGGCTAATGCAGGTGGTGGCGATAGGGTCTAGGGTTGAATTTGCCCAAAGTTTGAAGTCCCCAAGTACCAGAAAGTTTTTGGTTTTCTGGGTGTGTATTGAGATGAATTCCGTGAAGGGTGTAAGGTGAAATAAACCGCTGGGCGGTGTATATATTTAGAAACAGTGACACGGCTGTTGACAAACCCTGGGATTGAGCTGTAGTGGGACACCTTCCTAGAAAGTGTGACTGTACCAGCTCACGGGCCTCCTACTGGCCCTGGGCCCTAGGGCAGTGTCAGAGTGGCCGAATGGTCAGTCTGCTCCTGTACAGTAGCTATATTATCATTCTCTCTCATCAAGGGCAGCCCAACACCTGCAAAAGATTCAAACAGAGTGAGGACCCTGCGCATCAAGTTACTGGTCTGACTACATCTAGAAAAGGTAACTTAGAGATACAAACTCAAAGAACCTGGAGATGGGCCTTAAGTCCACCTAGTTTAGTGTTTACCTTCCGTTATAACTATTATTAATAGAATTGCAAATGTTTGCAGTGCCTTTGGATGTGGCTGCGGTGTTTGCCAGTCATTGTCTGCTTTGTAAACTACCACCATAGTAGGCACTATATCTACAGCAATGCTTCTTATAAGGCCTATTGGATTATTTAGTGTACTGAGATGTAACCAAAAGCCAGTCTTATTTTAATATTTTTTTTAATACTGGATATTGATGTTCAGTGTCCTTCTTAGGCCCTGGATAAGGGATCATTTTTTTATAACAATCCATAACAGCTTTTACATCGTATGTACTCACATGGAATCTTTTTGAACTGGTTCATAAGTTCCTGTTCAATCTTCCTAAAAGTATCTGCACTCTTGTCTCCAGAGCCAGCCACAGCGGTTGAGTTCTCCTGAGAGACCATCGGTGGCTCTGTGCTAGGCTGCATCGTGTGGGTTTCAGGAGGCTCTGTCTTCTTCTTAAACAGACTGAAATGCATGGTGGCTGCAAGAAAGAAAGCAAATGCTACATGTTACCAATACACATTTTAGCTTTTCCCTTAGGGTAACTTTAATTGGTTCATAAGAATCTATAAAAAGCATACTTGCCATCAAAGTCTTTTTCCTGTGGAACACAACATTCCTACATTAAAATGAAGATCTACCCAAAATGTTCTTACTGCATCTACAAAGGCTTTAGCAATGTCAAACATTGTAAATAAATTATATTTACGGTACATGGCAACCCCTTTTTACCAACAGGATTACAAGAAATGAACACTGTAGATGTTCATAGAAAAAGATATCAAGCACCTCTTAATAGAAAAAAAATATCAAGCACCTCTTCATAGGCTGCTGTGACACAAACAATTGATAAGCTTGACCTATACTAAACTAGATTTCTTGCCTGCTGCTTCCATAAGAGGTTTTAGCCCTGAGATTACCCTCTAATGAAATTAAAGCTTGATGATAACAAAACCATGGATTCCTTTAGGTCACTAATACACAAATCCTCTCAACCAGAACAAAGTGTCTATGTGTTTAAAAGGACACTACGAACACACGCACACTATTATTTGTGGGTGTAATAAGCAATGCATTAATGACTTTCCTAAATGAAAAAAATACTGTAAAAGGCAGAATAGACATAATGGAAAATGATAGTAAAGAAAATAAAATAATGTGCCATCTTCATTTCCGATAAGCATGGACAAGATGTTTGGCTTTATCCTAAACATTTTTTAATCACTGGAGATATAGAATTATTTCTAGCCTCAGTATCAGTTCAATATTGTGGATGACGGCTGAAAGTATTTATCAATGTACATTTACGTCTATACTTGTGCCTTTTTTGAATGCATAAACACAACAATTGGGATCATAATAAGCACTTTATCTCTCTCATATAAACAGATACAATCATAATACACCATGCAACCCTATTAAGGATTCCTATCATTAGTGCAAAGTCTCCATTGTACACCTATTAAAGTTACATCCTGGGAGCAAGTACATGCTTTTTTGTTGAGGTTGTCTCATCACTGCAATGGTTTCCATGTTTTCATTAAATTTCATGTTCTCTCAATACTTCAAGATAACAAAATCAGCTGTAGAGTTTATATAGCATTTCTAAAACAGATAGTATTAATTGTTACATACATATTTCAGATTTCTTAAAGATTTTCATCAAATAGCTTCCCCCAGAATAAGCCTTGATTAAAAAGTAAAAATGATGTCAACCCTGAAATAGACATGCCACACGACTTGACAGATAGGCTTCATAATGCAGCCTTCTCATCAGAATGAAACAGCAGGGATAAGAAATCACCAGAAAAGGCAATGACTTTCCAGTTTTCCTGCACCCAATACTTCTATTCACAAAGCACAAGCTGCAGGAGGGCCATAGCAATCATCAGTAGCAGCTGGACTTGAGCCGTGCGCAAAATACACACAAACTGTATATCTGGCAGCTTCAAACTAAAATTACTTCTAATCTTTTCTTAGGTATGCTGCCAAGTTGAATACATCAAATGCATTTTATTTCCCAGAACTGCATTGTGTGCAGTTCCCTCCATAGTCAGCTGAAAATTAAGATGACATATTTCGTTCCTACATCTGTTCAGTGGTGTATCACTATCAGGACTCTCATAAAAATGGAGAATGGTACTATTTAGATTATCAAGCCCTAAAGCCTAAGGTTAAGTTTAGTTAAAAAAATTAAATAAAGTAAAATCATCAGCAAAAGAGAAGGTTCTTCCAGTCAATACAAAGTCTCCATTGTGCTGTTGGCTAGTCTATCTCCTCCCCCCCACCCCCACTGTAATTTTCTGGTGCTGTGGGGAAAAACACAGTTGCTGGACCTGTCACAGGCACTTGTCAAGAGTACCCGCTATAACCACCCTTTCCGCCCCTTCCTCCAATCACAGAAGCTGTGCTATAGCATCCATCAGTTAAAAGAGATGCGTGAATTGCGTAGGTCTGACATTCATATATCGCTTTTTATTGATGGGAACTTTATTGCAGCTTCTATTAATGGAATAGGAGGAAAAGGACAGACATAGTTGGCACTCTTGGCGAATGCTGATTGTATTAATCCCCTCAACACTGGAAAATAACAGATGCAAGGGTCTGGGGGGGGGGGGGGGGCAGAGGACCAGCCAGCAGCACGAAGGACACTTTGCATTGAATGTCAAGTACCGTACCTTTTGCTGACTTTTTTTCTTTTTTAAAACAAGGATGGTTAAAAGTGGAACGAAACATACCTTCCCTTCAGCGGTCCCGACCCTCACAGGCATCTTCTGCTGGTTGCCAGTCTTTAGCCATGTTCATTGGCCAGCAAGGAATGACATCACTACTGCGCATGCAGTAGGTGCATCTTACTGGAGGTCTCCATCAATAAAGAGCCTGCCTGCTCACCTTTTGTGACAGTGAAACTATAGTTCCACTTTAACTTCTGCAATAAAATCAACCCAAGGGGAGATTTAAAAGGAAGTTCAAAAACATTTGAAAAGGCACAACCCACTGTCTCCATCTATTTCATAATACAGAGTCATGCTCTTCTTTAATGAGAGCATATTGATTTTTTTAGAGCGTGAAATCCTATCAAGCCAGAATATTGACTAAGTAAACAAGAGGAAAGGGGGGGAGGACATGAGGGGAAACAGCACAAGAAACTCTACGTAATTGTTTACTTTGCAATCAACATAAAATGCAAGAACCTTTCCTATAACTGTATGCTCTGCACTACGAGTGGTCCAGCAACATGCAGCCTTAAACCACATTTCCACTTTTGTAGCCAAACTGCGATAACATCTACTTTATATATTTGTTACATGTCCCCATTGCACAACTAAAAAAAAAGGTAAACATTTTAGCTTACTTTTTTTAGACGCTCTATTCTGGTCCCTCTAGTAAGAAAAAATTCCTACATAGTTCTCTGTTTATGAAGACTGGGCAGCTTTGTTTGACATAATTAACCCTGTCTGTGCTGTGCAAGCAGATCATTTTCTACTGTAACTAGGTTTGATCACCGTTTGTCCTAACAAGGGGTTAAATGTTTAGAGGCTAGGCTTCTTGCATTGTATGTTAACCAGGACATAAGCCGGTGTTCTGCCGAGAAAGTTCAGCTCGGCTGATAAGTTCCCCCCTCTACTGCGCAGGCGCTGCGCCTGCGCAGTAGGATCCGGCGGAAATAGCCGAAGTGGAATAGCTGAAAATCAGCTGTACACGGCGGCTGTAAGAGGGCCCCTCGCGGGCTCGCTTCGCTCGCCACGCTTCGGGCACGGCCTCGCTTCGCTCGGCTCTTTTAGATTCCCCCTCTAGGTCCACTTGGATGGTAGGGAAGGAACCTGGACCCAGAGCGCAGGCGCCGTGTACAGCTGATTGTCGATCTTGAGCTTCGGCTATCTCGGGCGGCTGTCAGGAGTTCGTACTGAGCAGGCACTGCGCCTGCGCAGTACAGGGGGGAACTTATCCGCCGAGGGAACTTATTCGGCAAGACACCGGCCATACATAGATTGAAATTTTGCCAGTTCAGCAGGGACCAGCCGAAATTCCATCCATCTATGGGCAGGCTGATTGTACCAAAGTCGATCAATCAATTGACTTGGGTGCAACCAGCCTGATGGATTCTTTTTATATGAGAGTACCGCCAGCAGCTATAGCCTCTAGTAGTAATCATCGTGGGCTACCAGCGGGAAGGCTCCCCGTGCCGCCCCCCACTAGCAGAACAAAGTATTGCTGCCGGAGACATTCCCCAATCAACACTGGCTGTGTCGATGGGGGAGTAGAGCAATTTTCTTTCCTTCCACCCGTGCTGGAAGTGCAGAAAGTCGAGTGATTTATGGACTGCTTTAAGACAGACTCACCCTTAGGCTCGGTTCACATAGGGGCGACTTGTCAGGCGACCTAGTCGCCTGACAAGTCGCCTCCCGTTCTGTGCTACGGAACCGTTCTAATAGGAGCGACGCAAGTCGCTCCGACTTAGAAAAAGGTTCCTGTACTACTTTGGGGGCGACTTGGGGCGACTTGCATAGACTTCTATACAGAAGTCGTTTTGCAAGTCGCCTCAGAAGTCGTTTGCAGGTCGCCTCGCTGAGGCGACCTGCAAGTCGTGCCGCCCCTGTGTGAACCGGCACTTATTGTTCAAAAATACCTTGCAGTCAGCCATGACAGCTTCTACTGAGAAACGCCTAAAAGGTAAGATATTAAAACAAAAAATAATAATAATAATAAAAATAATTGGCATAACAAACAGAAGGGTTTTCTCAAATTTGACTGCAAAAGTAGGAATACATGTTAAAACTTGGCAACAGACATAAGGTCAAAGCTGAAAAGATCAGGACAAATGTCTACAAGCAAAGCAGGCACTGGCAGCGGATTGTATTTAGGCTGGGTTCATACCAGAAATCTACGTGTTATAAATAAATGCATGTGGCGTTGTATCCTTCATGAAAAAGTCCCACATATAAAAAGATGAAATCAGTCAAGTCTAAAAAAAACATAATCCAGTCAATTCTTTACCTGAAATAACTTGGTGCCCACACCAAATTTAGCAGCCATACATAACCAACAACCAGAACCTGCATGTATTAAAAAAAAAAAAACCTTCGAGTTTCAGCTTATCCATGCATGTCCAATTGATGTCTGTCCCTCTGAAAAATGCTTTGTGCCTGTGTGCTTTGCCCACGGATGAGCAACCCTGTATGAAGAAAGAGTCAGACATCTGTCCCTAACCGCAGGTAAAATGCTAAATGTGTGGATACATGCAAACAGCGGCGGCTCCTGTCAGCCTGTCATTGCTTTGTACATACTTTCCAGTCACAGCCGTTAGCTTACATTTGTGATCCCAGCTGAAAGAAAGAATCTGCTGATTCTTGCCACAGACACATATTCCCTTAGGCTGGCCATACATTATACAATGTTCTTATTCAATTTTACCAAACCATATAAATATTAGGTCAAGCCTAAACACTTTCAATATGTATGCAGTCAGGCAGGCCCTTGCACTACATAGTTGAAGGTAGATCTAAAGAAAATTGAATAAGAAAATTGTATAGTGTATGACCAGTCTTAATTGCCTGTGTGAATGTAGCCTTACAGGAAGACATTTAGACACAGCTAGGAAGCTCTCCGGAGCCCGCAAACCCAGAAGAAGCTCTGGGAAAGATGTCGGCCGTGACAGCGGTGTGCTGGTACCTCTGCAACAGCTTCATTCTAAGGTAAGTATTTCATAATGAGCTAGTACGCATACTAGCTCATTATGCCTTTGTCTTGCAGGGTCTTTTTTTTTTTTGTGGAGGTTTACAAACCGCTTCAATATCACTAATGCTGTGGCGCTTGATCACATGAGCAGTCCTGAGCAGTGACTTCAGCAAATCAAAGTACATACTTCAGCCTGTCTATTAACACATAATTGCTCATTGCAATTGTTTTGGTAAAATATAAAAGATGGGGTTGCGTCAAGTAAATAGAAACCAAACATGTCAAGCCTTAAAATTTTGTGCGTCCATGAAAAACGATGACATTTTAAAAAGTCTTTTCAGGTCATCAGTTTAGAGTTGACCTTGAATTATAAACCTAGATATAATGCTCTCCCTCTGACAGTCTAGAGTACCGCAGACGTGTCGCACAATGTATGCTTGTATTCATGTGCACGCCCCACACTGCATGTTTACATTGCGGTGTATGGGAGGGGGCTGCTTTTAATGTTTATTTTTTTTTTTAAACCAGGCTTCCCCAAGCAGAGATTAGCTGCATTGGAGGGCGGCACCTTTGGAGCCCTTTAAAAGCGATCAGGCGGCTCTAAAGTATAGACTTTTCTAATTGACATACACCCTGATTTGCATCTAAAATTGTTGCCAATTTGCTTAATAAATGTTTTTCAGCACCTTCATTAGTAGAAATTAACTGTTTGTTCCTAAAGCCCAACTGAACTTTTATGCCCCTTTCACGCGATCGAATCGTCTATCCGTTTTTTATCCATCCGTCAACAGACAATGCATTCCTATGGACAAATGGGTGACCATCCGTTAAGATCGGAAGCGGAGATGAACCGATGGTATCTGTTTTTTTTGGACGTACAAGGGTACGTCGAGATCCGCGAAAACGGATATTAACTGATGTTAACAGACAATGTCCATCGACATCCGCTCAGTTAAGATCTGTTTGGAATAAATTAAGTTTTTTTGTTTATATGTGAACTCAACCTCAGGCCGCTTCAGTAGCATGGGATGGGTCCAAAATCGATGACGTCTCCTAGCCACAATCTGCTTTTTCTTGCTCATTCTCCACATACAGGCAAATATGACAATGTCATGCTGTCCCAAAAACTGTTGAAATCCATTGCACAGCGCAGATAGCACACACAAGGACAAGGACAAAGCAAGGACAAGTCACTCACTGAAAACTGCAATGCAGCATGGATGAAGCAATGCTTTCTGAGTAATGTCATCAAAGCCACAGAAAATGCTGTAAACGGATGTAAAAACGAATGTAAACGGATGTTAACGGAACAGAAGACAGATGTAAACGGAGATTAATGAAAGTTATGACATATGAAGCAACGGATAAGAACTGATATGTTTTCAGCCTGGCTAAACTGACTGTGCCCGTGTGCAAGGGGTCTTAGCTTGCAAGTCAGACAAATAAATTCCATGTGCACTAAAACATCTGTGAGAGTTTTCTTTAAAAATGCAGAACCTGCGTAAAAAAAGCGTAAAAAAGCGTAAAAAAGCCTCTCCCCTGCCAGAATGCTATGAAAAAGAATCCTTGCTCTCTGGGTAGAAGCAGCAATTTCTCTGCAGAGGTCTGACACACCCCAATGCTTAATCAGAGCTTTACTAAATCTGCAAAGGACACGATCCCTGCTGATCGTAGAACACTAAGCCTCGGTTCACAGCAGAGGCGGCACGACTTGCAGGTCGCCTCACCGAGGCGACCTGCACACGACTGCCCGGGCGACTTGCAAAACGACTTCTGTATAGAAGTCTATGCAAGTCCCCCAAGTCGCCCCCAAAGTCGTACAGGAACCTTTTTCTAAGTCGGAGCGACTTGCGTCGCTCCCCTTAGAACGGTTCCATTGTACAGAACGGGAGGCGACTTGTCAGGCGACCTAGGTCGTCCTAGTGTGAACCGAGCCTTAGGCTCCATTCACACTAGCGCGTTTTTTGATGCATTTTGCATTTTGCAGAAATGCACGGGAATTTTTTAACATGGGTTCCTATGGAACATGTTCACATCAATGCCTTTTTGTTTCTCTGCATTTTTGGAAAGGGTCAGGGACTTTTTTTCATGCAAAATGCAGCGTTTTGCATGTAATAGAATTCAATGGACAAGCATCAAAAACGCAAGTGCACCGTTTTTGCAGCGTTTTTGGTGCGTTTTTGCTTCTTTTTTTTTTTTTTCTTTTTTTTAAGACTGTAAAAAAAAAAACAGTAAAAAAAAACGCAAAACGCAAATTGCGGCAAAAACGCCGCAATAAAGCTGCTCAAAAACGTGGCAAGCATGAAAAAAAAACCTCCAAAAATGCTCAAAAGCAACATGCATAGGTGTGAATCGAGCCTTACTCTCGCTCTGCAGAAGAGTTCATGGTTTCTACGCAGAGCAAGGGTCCTTCTCTACAGCAGACTGAGCAGGACACAGGCGTGTCTACTCAGACTGTGATTGCTTATTAACCTCTTGATGTACGTAGGCTGCTTTTAAAATTTCCTGGATTTCATATGGGTAAAACAAGCCAATGACAGCCATAAGCTTAGTGTCTTTTTTTTTTTTTTTTTTTTTTTTTTTTACAGCTGGAGATCGGCTATTCAGTAAATGCAATCCCAGCATTTTGGGTGGGTGGTTTAATTCACAGTAACTCTAAATTGATAACTTGTGAAGCCTTTTAAAGCATCACCTATGAAAAATGTTTAGGCACTGTAGTTTTTCACCTTGTTTGGTATCTATTTACTTGATGCAACCACATCCTTTATATTTTACCAAAAAATTGGTATTATATTGTGTTTGTATGCATTAAACTTCACTTGTGTTTATTTTTTCCTGAAAATAGGAGTTTGATAAACTGCTGAGAAAATATTGCATGACAACTCACAACTCACAAGAACTTGATCACATGGGAGATCCTGAAGTTACAAGCACAAATGAAGGTAGAAGCCCAAAAACAAGTGGTCAGTCTCACTTACAGAATAGCAACTCTTGAGGCACTACATAAAAAATTCCTCCTAAAAACATCTACTCGAACTCACAAAAACACTTAAGGAAATTCTAGAACTCATCAATGTGAAAATACTGTGAACCTATGCCTTGATGATTGAGTCTTCTACAAACATAGGAACAAAAAAGTGATAAGTTGCTTGTTAGAGCACTTGAAATGAAAGACAGAAACGCACAACATCGATAATCTCCGTGATGCGAAGGACGTGGTTTACTTGAAAATTGACAGTCAAAAGACATACAATTTAGCAAAATACTATGAATCTTTACACAACTTGTCCAACACCCCACTTAGTCCCTCAGCCTCAACCCACAGTACAACCAAGATTGAGACATTCTTGCCACAGTACAGTCTCAAATGATTGTCCCAATGATTTTGTGAATAAACTAGAATTTCCCATTCAACCAGAGAAAATACACAAGGCAATCGTCCAAATGAAACCTTGAAAAAGTCCAGGCCCAGATGGCCCTTACTTTTCATTACTATAAAACCTTTCAACAGGCTCTTAGGCTCGATTCACACCTATGCATGTTGCTTTTGAGCGTTTTTGGAGGTTTTTTTTTCATGCTTGGCACGTTTTTGAGCAGCATTTTTGCGGCGTTTTTGCCGCGATTTGTGTTTTGCGTTTTTTTTTTTTTTTTTTCATTTTTTTTTACAGTCTTAAAAAAAAATTACAAAAAAAAAAAATAAAAAAATAAAAATAAAAAAAACGGCAAAAACGCACCAAAAACGCTGCAAAAACGGTGCACTTGCGTTTTTGATGCTTGTCCATTGAAATCCATTACATGCAAAACGCTGCTTTTTGCATGAAAAAAAGTCCCCGACCCTTTCCAAAAACGCAGAGATACAAAAAAGCATTGATGTGAACATGTTCCATAGGAACCCATGTTAAAAAATTCCCATGCATTTCTGCAAAATGCAAAATGCATCACAAAACGCGCTAGTGTGAATGGAGCCTTATACCACATGTCCTAAACTCTTTGGACCCCCTCACCCGCCACCACCCTGTGTTCCAAAAGTAAGAAAATGCCCTAATTCTTGAAATCCATGCCTAAATCCTAGCCACTTGCTTGTTGCCAATCATCCCCTAAATTATAGCCTTGGACCAGGTGGGTTTCATACTGGGCAGGGAAGACTGGAACATAGTAGATTGGGACTACGGAAAAGACCAAGGAAAGCCATTTTAATGTGGAAATGCTACCTTTACGGTTGCTTGTGTGTATGAAAGGGAGCATAAAAATCCCCTTATTACTGTAATTCAGAATTTTCTAATGCAGCCATTCTCAAGCAGAGTTTTGTGGAAACCTAAAGTTCATCTAGAGATTGATAGGGAATCCTTGAGCTGTGGCTGTCTGACCTCCTATTTGATGGTGCCAGTATAGTTCTAGGAACAACAACAGGTGGTAACATCAGCAGCTTGACACCAATGATCTTCTTAGCCATCTTCAAAGGAGCATTCTGACTACAATATCAGGGGGCATTCTTCCCAATGGGGGTTATTTACGAAAGGTAAATCCACTTTGCACTGAAAGTGCACTTGGAAGTGCAGTCGCTCTAAATCTAAGGGGTAGATCTGAAATGAGGGGAAGCTCTGCTGATTTTATCATCCAATCATGTGCAAGCTAAAATGCTGTTTTTTATTTTCCTTGCATATCCCCCTCGGATCTACAGCGACTTTACTTCCAAGTGCACTTGCAGTGCAAAGTGGATTTGCCTTTAGTAAATAAACCCCACTGTCTTGTAATTAATTGGTTTTAGCAGCGGTTCCCCAAGACCTGAAAATTATTTCAGGGGTTAGTGAAAAAACATTGGGTGTTTCAGAAGCACTGGCCCGAGTTAAAAAAAATAAATAAATCACACCAAAGGAAAGGAACATGCCAGGACAAAATGTCCAATGTAAATGTAGTAAAATAACTGGGGTGGGGGGAAAGGAGAGGGAGAAAGAAAGGAATAAAACACACTATACTTAATGATCACAAATAATGAATAATGTGTATAGAGAGGAAGGCTTATAATGCACTGGGGGGTGGGGGGGGGGGGGGGAGATAATGGGGGGAGGGGTAAAAAAAAAGGGGAAAAAAAAGGGGAAACGGTACTAACAGAGGGAATGGAATTATGATTAGGGTAGCACATAAATTCTTCATTATCCCTTTCTAGGGGACCATTTCCTGATATGCTGTATAATAAATCGCTCCCTCCATCTTTTGAAAGAGGTTGAGCAAATAGTAATGGCTTACAATAAGGTATAGATAGGTAACCAATTTTGAGAATTGATGAGGTGATGTAAATATGGTTGACAAAATGTTTCTGAATTTTAAGAGTCTCTTGAGAGGCGGTGTATTTATATGTATGAAAAAGCATAAAAATAAAAGAGTATAGATATGCAAAAAAAAAAAAAAAAACTTCTATCGTGACACCGAAAATGTAACATTACTACTAGTAAGTTTTTAGAGCTAGTCTCTAATGCCCAGCAACTTTTCCACTGTCGCCAATATTACCGGAAATTTCTTTTGACAGCCGGTATATGCTTTGTATTCCACAGCAGAACAGCAGTCAATATGCAGTCGCTCCTGTGTAAAATGGCAGATAGATAATTTGTATTTACTCAATCGGTTCACTGTATTTCATTACTTTGTAGTATAAGGTGTAAAGTATGATCTCAATGTGAACAGCATTAAAAGCAACCTTACAAGTAAATGTATTTATTATTTTTTTTGGAGAATAACTTTAAATTTTTAAATCCACATAGAATCCTCCAGAATAACTCATCCCTGTACCAAAGCTGATCTCATACACAATAAGTGTTGTACTTTCTATATAAAACTGAAAATCTTGTAACACTCTCAATGATTTTGTTTCCACAACATAGTACCGAACACTATTTTCTTTATTTACAAGCAATATTAGTGCATCATATGCACCTTCCCAGAGTCGTCTGCTTTCCAAAGCTCATTCCAGCCTGCTCCTCCTCTCCGTGTCAATGGGTCATCTTTTTATTTTCAATCATTAAGAGAACAAGAATTTCCTCTTTCAGAGTGTGTCTCTCCTGCACGCCATCTACTGTGAACCTGGACCACACCAAATTAGAACATGTCTATGTTAACTATTATACTACCAACAAGACCTACATGAAAAAATTGCATCTACTACAATGTTTGCGGTATCTCATTAGCAAGATCTAATTAAAACACAGCATGCCTATAATCTAGAAGATCCCAAAGCAACCTCTTACATTAATGACCCAAACTGCATTTTACAAATATGCTCCAAGCAATGGCAGCTCCAGGTTTCTAAATTCCTGCATGGGTCTCTAAATTAATAAATGCACTTCATGTAGCAGAGAAGATTTTTTTTTTTTTTAATTAAAAATGAGCTGTGAATGTGGTACTACTGATCACAGCATATATCGAAATCTGAAAATCTATCTGAAAATGTTCTACAATCCCCTTGTTTTCCATTGTAAAACAAAAAAGGTACATGTTAGAGAATGTTCACCTGGCTCTTTATAGTCATATCAGGAATGTTTGGATGTTTGCAAGCCTTCTTGAACACCACTGTCCGAGCCTTACTGGACAAAAAGGCCAGACAGCCAGGACAGATTTTTACCAACTGTCAGCTCTCGTCTTCTACCCCAAGATAGACATGCAAAGAGTGTCAACAAATGTGTCTCCCACTTATCATTACAGAAAAAATGCAAACAATGTCTGTAGGTAAATCTGTAGTAGCTGTTACAAACCTATGGATATGAACTGGCATGAGACATCAGCTGCAGTATATAGCCTTTGTTGATTGGATAGGTTTCTGCCAGTGAGATGCTAGCCACCTGGCTCCGGGACCAACTTTGCCCTTGTCACTGCTTTGAAAGTATCTTAAAAGGCCATCTGAGCATTCTGTTAAACATTAGTGACTACACTCTACAGAAAAAATGGTGTACATATTCAATAAACACTGAAGCTACTTCAGTATGGAGTTCCTTAGCAGAGTTCCACCCGAAAGTGGAACTTCCACTTTAAGCACTTCTCGCCCCCTTGCATGCCACATTTGGCATGTCATTTTTTTGGGGAGGGGGTGTGCCTAGTTTTGAGTGGGACTTCCTGTCCCACTTCCTGTCCCACTTCCTGCTTCCGACTACGGGCCGCCTAGGCAACTCCTCCTCTCCCCCTAGGCGGCCCCTCCGTCAGGGCAATCTTCTGGGACACGTCACAGGTCCCAGAAGATTGCCTGTCCACTCGGAGAGCACAGCACGACTCAGGCATGCACAGTGCGCGCCCGACCATGAAGCCGCAAGCTGTCACAGCCGGGTGCCCACAGTTTCAATGGAGGTGCCGCAGAGAGGAGGGGGAGAGGAGCGAGGCTCTGTGCGGCCGCATCGCTGGACCGTAGGACAGGTGAGTGTCTGTTTATTAAAAGTCAGCAGCTACATTTTTTGTAGCTGCTGACTTTTATTAAACGAAAAAAAGCCTGGAACTCTGCTTTAAGGAAAAAGAACACTGGACATTAAAAACAAAATAAAATAGTTGTGACTACAGCTGTGCTGCATAAAACCAACTGATTTTATTTTACCATGCTGTATTGTCAGTGGTAATTACATAAAAATGTTCATGCATAGAAGTCCTCAATTAGTGAATTAAAACAGGCCGGTTCTTCTTTGTTTCATGAAATACAAGAATCCCCATCATTTGGTAAAAATTAGACTCCATTATACAATTCTCCATAGTTTCCTTTTCTTTTCTTTTTTTTTTAACAATAAAAACCAAAGATATTTCAGCTGTTTCATGGCAACATGCCTCGATCAGAAGCAAAAGGCATGATTGATGCATTGATCAATCGGGCTACTCTACCATAGTAAACATGGTTGATTTATATGTGAGATGCAGGTTGTGAAGAGACTACTAATATGCAATGATGTATATCAGAAAGAAGTATCTTACCTCGTCGTATAGTAAAATACGGACAAGTGGTGATAATGTATAAGGCTCCTTTCACACGAGGCGGACTCCGTTTCTACGGAGCCCACCTCTGTCCGCCAGCTCAGCGGGAGATCTGTCCGTTGATCTCCGCTGAGCCGGCGGATGACAGGTCCCTCTCTGCTCACTGAGCGGGGAGGGGCTTGTCAGGCGCCGCCGCTGCCGCCTATGGAGGGATCGGATGAAAACGGACAGCATGTCCGTTTTCATCAGATCTCACCCGATCCGATAGCGATGGACCTGGACGTAGAGGCACCCGTCTGCTTTTAGTGGATCGGACGGGGTCGGATCTGACGCTCCATAGACTAACATGGAGCTCCCGTTAAGGTCCGCCCTCAAAACTGACAGGTGGACCTGAACGGTCGGATCGTGTGAAAGGGGCCTAAAACAAATCCAGTCCACAAACTCCTCACACTACATGATCATTGTACTGTACAAACAAGGTAATAAATACTGTACGCAAAACACCCCCTAATCAATTCAGATCTGTTGAGATTGACTTCACAAATGTGAAAAGAAAGCTGACACCATACCTAAAATATAGAAAAACAAAAACATTAAACCAAGGGTAGGCAACCCTATAGAGATGGAGATCTACCTGAACAACATGGGAGAAGTCAAAGATCACCGGGCACAGTGTCGCCTCCTCACACCTGATTTAAAAGTCTAATTACCGTACCAGCACGTCGCAATTGCGTGCATTGCAAGGCAATCATGGGTTTAAATCAGGTAGTGAGGAGGCAACATATCACCTCCTCATCACCTGTGAGATCGCTTTTAGAGGAGCAGCAGTGCCTGCTGCACTTGTGAATGAGCCCTTATTTGCATTCAGCAGCAGCACCCTTAGGGCTCGTTCACACGTAAAGTTAAGGGGTGGTAAAACCCTGTAGTTGAGTTCCCAACCCCCAATCTCTACCCCCTTTAGCTGCTGAGGCAGCAGCCAAAAGGAGCACACATGCCACAGCAGGAATTAAACCGCCTGTTGCTTTTGGTGGGTGCTTCCACCTGCCAATCCAGACTCATTCAAGCAAATGGGGCCACTCTGAAAATGCCCCACAACTGCATGGTTTAGCTTGGTCCAAGGGGTTTAAAGCAGGTGGTGAGAAAACAACACAATGCTGCCTGCTTTAACCCTGTGTTTGCTATACTGAACAAGCTTGCAGGGCACTTGCAGAGTGGCCACATTCACTTGAATAGGTCATGCTTGGCAGGTGCTACACCCACCAACCATGACAGGGCGTATAACTCCTGCTACGGCTGCGACATTTGTACTCCCCTGACCACTGCAGTTAAAGGGAGTGCGGTTAGGGTGGGGGTGATAAAACCATGTCTTAACTATGGGGTTTTACCACCCCCCAAACTGCAAATGTAAATGAACCCTTACTGTTCTGAGCACCAAGGAAGAGCTCAGGTGCGTTTGCAACTCTACGTGCCTGTGCCCGCCAGGAAGATGACACTCCGCAGTGCTAATCACAGGTAGTGAGATATTTCCCGATCTGTGCAGCCGTAGATCGGGAAATGTCTCACTGCCTGTGATTAGCCCCTGGTGTGTCAGCTTCGTGGCGGGTGTGGGCACATGGAGTTGGGAAAACACGCTTCCAATTAGCTTCCAACTGGTGTCCAGAGTGTGATATCTTGGAATGGAGGTTACAACTATACACTACTTGGTTAATTATTTAAATAGTGGAGCAGTTTACCCACATACATCTGATAGGACAGAAATCAATAAGGCACTTAATATGCTCCTCTAGCCCTATAATACCGATTCCTGAAAAAAATCATAACTAAGCAGTATAAAAGTGAAAAGGAGGGTAAAAAAAAAAAAAAATAATAATGATTAATGTTAAGAGTGGAAAGTGAAAGATTTATTTTTGTTTCTGCAGGCTTTGTTGTACTAAGTTGTTAAATAAAAAAAAATTGAGATGGATTAGAATAGACACACACACACACACACACGCCAGAACCTCTTTCCTTCCATCAACACCATTTCTTAAAGAAGAGCTATAGGCAAAACGTTTTTTAAATTTTGATAGAGTAAGGGAGGGTTATAACCCCTGTAAGTTGTATTTTGTGCCATCTGTATTCCATAGAGGAGATTTCTCTCCCACAGCCAAAATAGGAAATCTCTTCAAATCCCTTGGGGACCCCCAGCTCATGAGAGATAGAGATGATAGAGAGAGAGAGAGAGAGAGAGAGATGATAGAGAGACTGACAGGTGTTCTAATCCCTTTCCACTCTATCCAAAACTAAAAATAAAAAGGTTTTGCTTTTAGTTGTACTTTAACACGACAGTTGTTTAAGTTGATGTCTTAAGGGCCGTACACACGATCAGACTTCTCGGCGATCGCTGGTTCTCGGCGACAGGGTACCGTACATCTCGCGATGGCTGCAATAAGAAAAACACATTTTCCTACTGCGGCGAGCGCGAGAGGGAATTCCCCTCTGGGGGAATACCAGGCCCTTTGGTCTGGTATGGTTTTAAGGGGAACCCCCTACGCCAAAAAAAAACGGTGTGGGGATCCCCCCAATCCATACCAGACCCTTATCCGAGCACGTAGCCTGGCCGGTCAGGAAAGGGGGTGGGGACGAGCGATCGGCACCCCCCCTCCTGAGCCGTTGTCGGGGTCTGCCGGCGAGGGGCTTATTGGAATCCGGGAACCCCCTTTAATAAGGGGGCCCCCAGAGCCCGGCCCCCCCACCCTTTGTGAATGAGTATGGGGTACATCGTACCCCTACCCATTCACCTAGAGAAAAAAGTGTCAATAATAAAACACACTACACATTAAATTTATTAGGCAGCTCCGGGGTCTTCTTCCGACTCTGGGGGTCTCTCTGGCGTCTTCTGCCAGCTCCACCACTATCTTCTCCCGCTCTTTTGCTAGCGGTGGCCCGGACCTCTGGATCATCTTCTCCCCTCTTCTCTTCTTCCGATGTTGACACGACGCACTCTCCGGCTGGAATGGTCTCTGAGCGCTCCGCGATGGACTTATATAGGCGGTGACCCCGCCCCCTATGAGGTCAGAGTCCCGGGGCATGCTGGGACTGTGATCTCATAAGGGGGCATGGTCATGTCATTACAGCCGGAGAGAGCGTCGTGTCAACATCTCTGGAAGAGAAGAGGGAAGAAGACGATCCAGATGTCCGGGCTCCTCTGCTGGCAAAAGAGCGGCAAAAGAGCAGAAGATAGTGGAGGAGCCTGGCAGAAGGAAGAAGGCACCAGAGCGCGGAGACGACACCGGAGAAAGGGAGAAGACGCCGGAGAGACCCCCGAAATCGGGAGAAGAACCCCAAAGTCAGAAGAAGACCCCCGAAGTCAGAAGACGACCCCGGAGCTGCCTAATAAATTAATTTTAAAACCTGTGTAGTGTGTTTTATTTATGGACACTTTTTTACCCTAGGTGAATGGGTAGAGGTACGCTGAGTTTATTAAATTCCGATAACCAACGGCCAGGGTTGTCGGGAAGAGGCCCTTGTCCTCATCAACATGGGGACAAGGTGCTTTGGGGTGGGGGGGCCGCAGGGCGCCCCCCCTCCCTCAAAGCACCCACCCCCCATGTTGAGGGCATGCGGCCTGGTATGGGTCAGGAGGGGGGGTGCTCGCTCGTCCCCACCCCCTTTCCTGACTGGCCAGGCTGCGTGCTCGGATAAGGGTCTGGTATGGATTTGGGGGGACCCCCATGCCGGTTTTTTCGGCGTAGGGGGTTCCCCTTAATATCCATACCAGACCTAAGGGCCTGGTATGCCCCTGGAGGGGAACCCATACCGTTTTTTTTATTTAAAATTTGGCGCGGGGTTCCCCCTCAGGATTCATACCAATCACAGTGCCTGGCATTGGCGAGGATCCAACTAGGATCCCTGCACCAGTGTGAACCCGGCTCGCAAGGTGTCAATCTCGCCAATAAAAGTGGCGAGATTCACACAATATCAGACAACAATACAGAAGTTGACCAAAGGGTGGTGGTAAAGAGCTGAAAAACCACGTGATATGGTGAAAGTTGGCTGGAAAAGTCCTGTCGTCTGTATGCAATACAAACTTTTGGGCAACGCCCTTTTTACAAAAATCCTAGGGAAAGTTTGTACAAAGTCCTATTGTGTGTATGGGGCTTAACACAATCTGTCTAGATGGGCAGAATTAAAATGTAGACAGCAAATCAAACTACATTCAGTAGAAACTGCAGAAAATAGTCTCTGGCATATAGCATTCTAAATTATAACTAACAACATTAATGCCTCATGCACACAGGGTACTTGTCCATCTCTCCTAGATACCTTTCATCCTCACAACAGCATTTTGGCAGAAAAAATGTTTATAAATGCGTCTAGACGCAATGAAACATTTGTGTGTTAATTCATTTCAGAATAACATTTTATTCTGGCCACTGAAAAGAAAACGTTTAAGCACTAGATGCGCCTAGCATTTACACGTGTCAAGCATTTTTCTGCCAAACACTGCTGCTTCTGGATGTGCCGATAGTGGGGTTTTTTTCTGGCTCTAAACACCTATGTATGCATGGACAGATGCGGGCATTTAGAGGAAAAAAAAAAAACACCACTAGAGATGCCCCTAACATCAAGGTTTAAAAACATCCAGTGTGCATGAGGCATATCTCCCAAAACTTGTCTATTCAAGTGACTCTGTCACGCCACTACAAGAGTTGCATTCTGTAGCCGTTAGAATGCTCTTGGTGAACTGCATGCTAGATGAGATCAGGCTGAACAGGCTTTGGGATGTAAATTATTGCATACACAATCTACTAGTGCAATGAACTGGAACATCTGGGGCCAGCAGCTAAAATGCTACTGCATTCTAAATAATTGTGTTTTATCACAGGGGACTCTGCCATAACAACCCTAGTAATTGATGAGTTTTCCCAATAAATAGATTAGTGCACTTTAAAAGACGTCTCCGCCTAAAAAAAAAAAAAAAAAGTGTTCCAATAATAACACATTTCTCAAATTGCCCAGTAAAAAGTAACCCTTGCCTCGTTATAAAAATGTTCTTTACAGTTCATAGAGTCTTAAAGAGGGATCGAACTCTGGAAGCTGTTCCCACGAAAATTCAATTACTGACTTACTTCCTTGTTCTGCACTGTGTCTCTTTGTGGGGGTAGCCATCTTGGTAAAGGCAAGGTTTTGCTTCCTCATGTCAGAATCTCCAGCATGAAGAACAGTCAGACACAGTGCCCTAGATATCACACTGCAGATTCCTACAGCTATGAAGCTGTGGACACGGAGTGCCTAGGCACAATCATATACCAGGAAGTGCACTGCTGTTTTCAGGAGGAATTTAAAAAAAAGGTAACAAATGTCGCTTTTTGATTTCAGGTCCACCTTAAGACCAGTTTTCTCCTTCTGTACCCACAGGTGGCATAAGCTCCAAACCCCTACCCCCAAGACCTGCAGTATATCTGCTCCAGCTAAAAGATTTAAAAGAGGGTTTAGGCTCTTTTTTGGTTGTATATGATGAGTTACAGGATAGCATGGGTCCTTAGTCACTTGTGGGGCTAAGCTAAAATGGTAAAGTGGCCACTGGCTGCAGATATCTACAGAATATTTCAAAGCTGCCCCAAAACATAGGACTCTATAATATGTAGATAGCAACCAGAGCGAACATTATTGCACCATGTCCTGTCTACGCCATCAACCAAATTAGGCCTGCAAATCAGGGTGGATATAAATCAAAAAAAATTTTTTTTTTTAAATAAATCTGATTTTTTTTTATTTTTAATCAAATTTATTTTAATAAAATGCTTTTGGAGTAAAAATCTAAATATAGTTTTCTAATTAAGATAAATAATTTAGTTTATTTTATTCAGAAATGGAGCTTCGTTATGTAGCATGAGGCTGTATATTCTGCAATATTTACATTTTTGGTAAACTCATTCAATGAATCCAAGCTCAGCTGAGATAACATGCACTGCATTAATGCATTCACAAATTTTCACAGTAACCATGAGATTAACCAAAGTTCGGGGACTATTCCTTTATCCCATTGTTTTGCAAATCTATGTACACTACAAACTGTATGACTGAATCGGTTCTGATATCGCCGTTTTACTAACCTGACAGCTTATTATTCTAAATAGAATCTTTAATATTTGCAAACAAAATGAAGGTTTCCTAACTACCAGCAATAAGAAGACCTTACATTTAAAGAGCACCTGTCATTTCAGATCCATCATGGCAGTGCCTGTTAGCGGACATCCACTCGCCTGCTGCCATTGTGTCCCTTACCTTGTTGTGTCACTGCCACATCACCAGCCGCCCCATTAAAGTGAATGGGAGGGAATTGGACTGTCGGTGAGTCAACAGCGGGTCAGAGGAGAATTTGCTGCGGGACAGAAATGACAGTTGCGCTTTAAAAATAATGATTTAAATCAAGTGATTTGAATTGTGATTTAAATCAAATTCACCCTGCTACAAATTCAAGTTAGAATGCTCTTGGTGACCTGGACTGCATGCTAGACGACATCAGGCTGAACAGGCTTTGGGATGTAAATTATTGCATACACAATCTATTAGTGCAAGGAACTGGAACATCTGAGGCCAGCAGCTAAAATGCTACTGCAATCTAAATAATTGTGTTTCATCACAGGAGACTCTGGCATAACAACCCTAGTAATTAAGGAGTTCTCCCAGGTTTCAAGAAAATGCATCTGAAAGCTGAGAAAATTAAAACACAATGAGATGAAACAAACTTTCTGGTTACCAGTACAATACCCCCCCCCCCCAACTACCACCTCACTATTGATTAGTGAGCCCCTATCACCATAGAGGGCAACCAGTAGCAAAGGAGGCAGAAAGGGTGAAAAATATGGATCACATGAAAGGGTTTTCAGTTTCAGGGTTCCTGAAGCACCTTACAAAAAAGTAAAACTAGCATGGAAACAGTGCCACATCAGTAGACTAATTTTTTTTTTATAGCCATGTTCACTTTAATGCTTTTTAATTATTGCGCAAGTGCATTGATTTGTTTTTCCTTGAGTTCAACAGAATAGCATCTAGTCAGATTATATCAAACATGGGTTGGGATGATGGATGAGTCTCAGAACTATATCTCAATAATCAAAACGTCAAGAAAAAAATATATATAAATTGTTTTAAAAATGGATTTTTAAAGCGGTTGTATTGCCTGCTTGGTCATTTTTACCTACAGGTAAGCCTACAATAAGGCTTACCTGTAGGTAAAATGAATAGCTCCTAAACGTGCACCGTTTAGGAGATATTTACCCTGCAGGCAGCCAGTGACATCACTGGCGCATGCCCTCTGAAGGTCTGGCATACCTTGCCGGAACTTTAGAGCTTTGTGCAGGAACCGAGGGCTCCTGCATGCATGCGTGGGAGTGACGTCATCGCGGCTCCGGCCAATCACATAGCTGGAGCATGCAAACCCAGAAGAAAGACAGGGGGAAAGACACCCCTCTCAACGGTGACATTACAGGTGAGTGTTACCATTGCCTTGCAGGTTTGTTTTTGTTTTTTTGGAGCATCCACGGTTTACAACTGATTTAAAGCATACAGGGCATGAGTAATCACTTTCGCTGGACCCACAGATCCTGAGTACAGCCTCCCACTGAGATGAATTAGAAGATGCAGCAGTTCATTACACTTTAAAAGTTGTGTAAAGCATTCACATAGACCTATGCACCAAACGCAGGTAGAGTGCCTTTGGAGTAAAGATTTGTGAGGGTGCTTTACGCAACCCCCAGGAAATAATTGCATACAGCCACATCTTCCAATTTGGTCTCAGTGGGAGGCTGTATGCAGCAGCTGTGGGTCCATGGAAAGTGTTTAATCAGGCCCTGCGTGCTGTATGGCCCCTGTACGGATGTGTGCATGAGGGCTAAGGTGCTTGGAAACATACAAGCATTTAAAAAGACTAAAAAAGGAACAAAATTCCACCATTTTATTAATAATCCTAAGAAAAGTTTAAAAAGATAGACAATTCTCCCGGTCTCTAATCTTCTAGCTTCCCTCCCCTCCTAGATTCTGCCTTCTCTTTTCTAGCTCCCTATTCGGTTGGTGCGTGAGCTCCTTCCCTCTAGCCTTACCTTTCTGCCCAACTTTCTTCTGATTTCCGTTCCCTTTTAGATCTGTCTAGGCTATATAATGCACCACCTTTTGGATTATGGAGGGCCCAGGGGACACCCCATAGTTGTGGGGAGCCTCTCCGGGATCCTTTGGTCCTCAAGGTCCCATGAACACCTCCTATTCATTGCTGTTATGTTAGCTCTGGTTTATTCTGTTCATGTATCACCTATTTTTTTTTGCCTTCAATGTGAGCCAACTCTAGTTACCACTTCAATGCTAGCCACTGCATGGGTGTAACTTTTGCATGTTCACCATTGGTTAAAACCAAATAAAAACTATTGAAACAGAAAAAGATAGACAATAAAACATTATTGAATACATAGGAAATATTTACCAATCATCCCTCTTTATTTATCTGGCCCTGCTAACAAAGCAAACAGAATATTGGCATGCATTAAAAAGGGGATTAATTCCAGAGATAAAACAATAATTCTCCCGCTCTACCAGACTCTGGTCCGGCCGCACCTAGAGTATGCTGTTCAGTTCTGGGCACCAGTCCTCAGGAAGGATGTACTGGAAATGGAGCACAAAGAGGGGCAACAAAGCTAATAAAGGGTCTGGAGGATATTAGTTATGAGGAAAAGTTGCGAGCACTGAACTTATTCTCTCTGGAGAAGAGACGCTTGAGAGGGGATATGATTTCAATTTACAAATACCGTACTATTGACCCCACAATAGGGAAAAAACTTTTTTGCGGAAGGGAGTTTAACAAGAAACGTGGCCACTCATTAAAATTAGAAGAAAAGAGGTTTAATCTTAAACTATGTAGAGGGTTCTTTACTGTAATGCCGCATACACACGATCAGACATTCTGACAACAAAATCCTGGGATTTATTTTCCGACGATGTTGGCTCAAACTTGTCTTGCATACACACGGTTGCACAAATGTTGTCGGAAATTCCGAACGTCAAGAACGCGGTGACGTACAACACGTACGACGAGCCAAGAAAAATTTTTACCCTTCATTTTTACCCTTAAAATTCTCCAGGTTGCTTGTGTAGAGTTACAGAGGAGGTCTAGGGCTAGAATTACTGCTCTCACTCTACTGATCACAGCAATACCTCACATGTGATTTGAACACCGTTTTCATATGCGGGCGCTACTCAAGTATGCGTTCACTTCTGCGCACGAGCTTGGCGGGATGGGGCGCATTTAAAAAAATTGGGTTTTTTATTATTTATTTTACTTTTTATTTTTACATTGTTCTTATAAAAAAAAATGTAAACATCCCCTAATAGAAAAAAAGCATGACAGGACCTCTTAAATATGAGATCTGGGGTCAAAAAGACCTCAGATCTTTACACTAAAATGCAATGAAAAAAATATAAAAAATGAAAAAAAAAAATTAAATGTAATTTGAAAAAAATAAAAATAAATGTCCCTTTAAGAGCTATGGGCAAAAGTGACATTTTGTCCTCTCCCGCCGCCGATAAAAGGGATCTTGCTGCGAATCCGCTGCAGAGACCATCTGAAAATGGACCGCCAGCTGAAGAAGAGGATACCGGGATTATGGCAGTTAGCTGCTGCCATAACAACGATATTCCTCTTCGTAATAGCGACGTAAAACTATGGCGGGCGGTCCGTAGGTGGTTAAGACTACGCATAAAAAGGATGGCTTTTTATTTGTATTTGGTCTTTTAAAGTGTTACTAAACCCAGTACCCTGCATTCACTATATCTGGTCTCTCGCAGTACACAGAACATGGAAATGCAATTATTTTAGTAAGTATAAACTTCCAAATACCTTTTCTCATCAGTAGCATATAGCAGTCTTGTGACTTCTATCAGTGTCTGGCCGAGCACGGGTTAAAGCTTTCATTCTCCTCTGACTGTCCTATGAGGCTGCAGGACCCCTGACCCTCTGTCTGGACAGTGCTGATGGGCCCTGCACTGACCACATGCTTTCTCCCAGAAAAAAAACTCTAGCAATACACACCAAATTGAGCATTTGCAGAATGCCTCCTAGGGCTCTATACTATCAGTAGATGGATTGAGAGCAGTAAAAGCAGGGGAGGATCAGAGAAGACAGGATCAAACAGCCATTCTACAAAATGCAGGGGGTTAACCCCTTAGGTTCCACAAGGAGTATAACAAGCTTTACTGCATATAGACTGATTTTACAATTGTGGGTTCAGTAACACTTTAAATGTCCATATTTTCAAGCACTTAAAAAAAAAAAAAAATCCTTCTTTGAAACAATGGTTTCCCTTTTTGATATCTAAACAGATTATGCAGACTGTATGTTAAAGTTATGTTAAATGTCTGCTACAAATATTTATAGCAAAATTAACTATTTGCATCAAAACTAGTGTTTTCGCACAAGACCTATTTCAGCAAAGGTCTACTGAACTGTCGGATGGCAATAGCAGTCAATTAGATACTTCCTTCTACTATATATTACAAAGAAACAATAAGCATGGTTGATGGGAACAATAAATACAGTACTTCACTTTTCAGACAGTTTGATAAAAATTGATTAATTGTTGCATTAGTAAAATCATACATGTGGGTGCCATCATGCAAACACCCAGCTAATATATAACAACATCAAAGTAATTCAAATCCTGACCAAATATGGTAGAAATGGGAGTCCCATAAAGAGATAAGATAGGTTCACCTTAATCTTTGTGTACGTTTTCTTCTGTTTCAAGTTAGGTTCAGGTGTATGTTTATCCAAAACTTTTAAGTTTTGGATTAAGTGGGTGAATTTATACCAGTATAAAGAGGAAAGGATTGCCACTCTCAACCAACCCAGGTGAATAAACGATATGGAGCAGCCTCAGCCTACATGTCTCCACCATACCGCACACCCAGGGTCATCAAATTACATTTTTAGCACGTTTGAGACAGAGTTTTTTTTTGGTTGTATTTAATCACCATCGAGTGTTTGATTTTTGGCTATAGAAATTAAAAAATACCAAACATAAAAACTAAAACAAAACAAAAAAAAAAAAAACACGTTTCTTCATAAAACGTACGGCCAAAATGTATTCTGCTACATTTCTTTGGTATAGAAAAAAAAAAAAATCCCAAATTAGTGTAAATGTTCTAGTCTATGAACGTTATAGAGTCTATAACACATATTGAGATAGATAGAGATATAGATAGAGAGATAGCGAGATATATAATGTGTGTGTATATATAATATATATATATATATATATATATATATATATATATATATATATATATATATACACACACACACACACTGCTCAAAAAAAAAAAAAACGGGTCATATGTTAATCAGAGGTTATCAAATCAATTAAACTCCTGGGATATTGATCTGGTCAGTTAAGTAGCAGAGGGGGTTGTTAACCAGTTTCAGCTGCTTTGGTGTTAATGAAATTAACAACAGGTGCACTAGATGGGCAACGATGAGACGACCTCCAAAACAAGAATGGTTTTACAGGTGGAGCCCACCGACTTTTCCCTACTCATCTTTTCTGATTATTTTTTACTAGTTTTGCATTTGGCTAGGGTCAGTGTCACTACTGGTAGCATGAGGGGATACCTGGATCCTATAGAGGTTGCACAGGCAGTGCAATTCCTCCTAGATGGCACATCAATACATGCCATTGCCGGAAGGTTTGCTGTGTCTTCCAGCACAGTCTCAAGACCATGGAGGAGATTCCAGGAGACAGGCAGTTACTCTGGGAGAGCTGGACAGGGCTCTGTAGAAGGTGCTTAATCCATCAGCAGGACTGCTATCTGCTCCTTTGTGCAAGGAGGAACGGGATGAGCACTGCCAGAGCCCTACAAAATGACCTCCAACAGGCCACTGGTGTGAATGTCTCGGACCAAACAATCAGAATCAGACTTCATGAGGGTGGCCTAAAGGCCCGACGTCCTCTAGTGGGCCCTGTGCACACTGCCCGGTACCGCGGAGCTTGATTGGCATTGGCCATTGAACAGCAGAATTGGCGGGTCCGCCACTGGCGCCCTTTGCTTTTCACAGATGAGAGCAGATTCACCCTGAGCACATGTAACAGACATGAAAGGGTCTGGAGAAGCCATGGGGAATGTTATGCTGCCTGTAACATTGTTCAGCATGACCAGTTCGGTGCTGGGTCAGTGATAGTCTGGGGAGACTCAGGCTAGAGAATGCCACCCTGACTGCCACTGGGTATTGGGATGAAATCCGTGGACCCATTGTCAGACCCTACGCTGGTGCAGTGGGTCCTGGGTTCCTCCTGGTGCACGACAATGCCCTGTATCATGTGGCGAGAGAATGCAGCCAGTTCCTGTAGGATAAAGGAATTTATACCATTGAATGGCCCTCACGCTCGCCTGACCTAAATCCAATAGAACACTTCTGGGACATCCGACGCCGCCAGGTTGCACCTCAGTGATGCTCTGGTCCAGATCTGGGAGGAAATACCCCAGGACATCATCCATCGTCTCATTAGGAGCATGTCCCGACATTGTCAGGCATGCATACAACCACGTGGGGGCCATACAAACTACTGAGTACCAATCTGAGTTGCTGCAATGAAATTTTAGCAAAATGGATTAGCCTGCTGCATCCTTTTTTCACTTTGATTTTTGGGATGTCTTTGAATTCAGACATTCAACCCTCGCTACGTTGATAATTTTCATCTCCATCAAACGATGTAGCATTCTTTTGTCTATAATATATATATATATATATATATATATATATATATATATATATATATATATATATATATATATATATATATATATATATATATTTATTTTATTACACACACACACTTGTATATTTGAAAATTAATCAATCCTGCTGTATTGCCTATCTAATTTCTTGAGCCCCTAAAATGCCAGGACAGTACAAATACCCACCAAAAAAAACTTTTTTTGGAAAGTAGACAACCATTTAGTAATATGCATGGCAAGTTTTTTAAAGCTGTAATTTTTGGTCACAATTTTTTTGAAAATTAAGAAATTAAATACATTTTGCTTTTTTTCCCCCCCACTTTTTTTTTGTTTTACATACTTTCACCAGAGCAGTACCGTGTCACCATAGTGACACGGTACTGCTCTGAGGAGGTGATCAGGATCTTTTCTTTTTTTTTTTTTTTTTCACACAATGATTGCTTAGGATGATCCCTGTGTAAGCAATTATATTTCATTTTGTGAATGGCATCTATTCGTGTGCCATTGTGTACTATTGTGATAGCTGTGATGGGCTACAGCTATCACATGGTACCCAGTACAATGATCTTTGTTCCCCTGTTTGCACTGGTCATAGTGGGTCAAAGATAGTGCCGCCACGCTGCCCCTAGGTTGCACATGTGGCGCACAACCAGGAGGACTGGGCAGGAGGTGGTTAAAAAAATAAATACATAAAAAAACACCTGTTTACGGTACAGAACATTTGCAACAAAATATTTAGTTTAAGTATTCTTTTCTTTACAATGTTATATTTTTATTTCTTGTTTAGGAACTAATTTTTAAGTGTACCAAGTAAGATAAATACACGGAGAGGTAGAAAAATTGTTTGCAGTGCAGTCGCAGTTTATCATTACATGACACATTGAACTGAGAATACTATACACATATGCAAAAGGAGTGGCTATATTGATTACATTTTGAGGGCAGCTCCAGTGTCACATCAATATTTATTGTTTTTCCTATCAATAGATTGCATTTAGTCAGGAGTGCACTATGATTCATGCTCAGTGATGCAAGGATCTTTTGCAGTAATACTCAAGTTATGGTCTCTTTGCTTTTGGCTTGGGATGTGATGTGATGCGGCACAACATTTTGACATTAAAAAAAGCTTTCATTTTAGGAGGTAAAGCGGAACTTCAGATATAAAAACATTGTAATAATGCGGATATGTGTTCATTAAAACATATTGAAGTGTATTTTTTAATGCAGCTAATGTGAGTACACCACGAGTACCGTAAAAATGATCAGGCAGCTATACAGCCACCTGGTTCACTTTTATATTAAAGTATTACTAAAAAGGTCATTTTAAAAATGTAATTAAAATAATAAACATGTTATACTCACCTGCTCAGTCCTCTTCTGGAGTTCCCCGCAGGCCATCTTGGCTCCTCCTCTTCTCTGTGTGCCCCCATAGCAAGCTTCTTGCTATGAAGGCACATGTGCGTGCTCACTCCTGTGTTGTGTGTCTATGCAGCCACACTCCATAGACACGCACAGCACACCTTGGCCCCTCCCATGATTCTATCTCACAGCATTTGATTGACAGCAGCAGTAGTCAATGCTGCCCCATCTCTATGTGAAGATGGAGAGGAGAGAAGAGATAGGATTCAGCGAGAAGAGAAGAATCTAACCGTGCACAGCGCTGAATTGATTGAGGACTTGGGTAAGACCCCTTTCACACTGGAAGCGTTTTTCAGGCGCTAAAGGGCTAAAAATAGCGCCTATTAAGCGCCTGAAAACACCTCCCCTACCACCCCAATGTGAAAGCCAGAGTGCTTTCACACTGGGGCGCTGTGCTGGCAGGACGTTAAGAGCCCTTTCACACTGCCAGCGCAGGGGCATTGGCGGTAAAGCGCTGCTAGTTTTAGCGGTGCTTTACCGTAGTTTTTGGCACTTTTAGCCCCCGCTAGCAGCCGATTAAAGGGTGCAAATTGCCGCTGCCAAGGTACTTTGGCGGCGCTGCCCATTGATTTCAATGGGCAGGGGTGCTTTAGGAGCGGTGTATACACTGCTCCTAAAGCGTCTCAAAGAAGCTGCTTGCAGGATTTTTTTTTTTTGATTTTTTTTTTTTTTTTATGTCCTGCCAGCGCAGTGCCCCAGTGTACAAGTACTCCGGCTTTCACACACCTCCAGTGTGAATGGGGTCTTAAAAAAGTCCTGCAAGCAGCATCTTAGGCGCGGTGGAGGAGCAGTATATACACCGCCCCTGCCCATGGAAATCAATGCAAAGCACTTCAGCAGCGGCACTACACGGGTACATTTAACCTGCTAGTGGGGGTTAAAAGTGCCCCACTAGCAGCTGATTAGCGCCACTAAAACAGCGATAAAGTAGCGGCGCTTTACCGCTTTAACATTGCCCGTGGCACAGTCTGAAAGGGGTCTAATGCCCCGTACACACGGTCGGATTTTCCGATGGAAAATGTCCGATCGGACGCGTGTTGTCGGAAATTCCGACCGTGTGTGGGCTCCATCGGACATTTTCCATCGGATTTTCCGACACACAAAGTTGGAGAGCAGGAGATAAAATTTTCCGACAACAAAATCCGTTGTCGGAAATTCCGATCGTGTGTACACAAATCCGACGGACAAAGTTTCACGCATGCTCAGAATAAATAAAGAGATGAAAGCTATTGGCCACTGCCCCGTTTATAGTCCCGAAGTATGTGTTTTACGTCACCGCGTTCAGAACGATCGGATTTTCAGACAACTTTGTGTGACCGTGTGTATGCAAGACATGTTTGAGCCAACATCCGTCGGAAAAAATCCATGGATTTTGTTGTCGGAATGTCTGAACAAAGTCCGACCGTGTGTATGCCCTATTAGTGTTTAGGGAGGTGGGGGAAGAAAAGAAAACTCTAAAACTTTTTACCTTAGAGCCAGTTCACACCACAGAAACGCAGTCCATATGCGTTCCGGATGCTTTTCAACATGCGCATTTTAGATGCGTTCCGGTGCGTTTTTAAGCATTTTTGGTGCATTTCCCCCCTTAAATAAGGACATGTGTTTCAGTGCATTTTTGGTGTGTTTAGGTGCATTTTACTGCGTTTCAGAACAGTTCAATGCAGAAAAAAATGCAGCATGTTCTACTTTTTTTCTGGAACTGGAATGCACTGAAACAGAGTGCATTGGTGTGAACTATGCCATTAAAAATCTAATAACCTACTATCCATGCATTGTTGATGCAGTAAAAAAGCACACTGGACTGCATGTGGTGTGAACTGGTCCTTAAAAGTGGATGTAAACCCTCACACATACCCAGTGAAGTGAACAACCTCAGATGATACACAGATGGAACAAATCCTCACATTAGGTTTTACTTGTTTATCTGCAGTCTTCTCTTCCCTACACCACTTCAAAAGGGCTAAAAAGTGTTGAAATCATTCTTCATCTGTTAGTATCACAGAGAAGGGGGCGGAGAGACTGCAGTCACCTTGTGAGAGCTGACTGGAGGAAAGGTACACACTCCCCTTCACACAGTAGGAGAACTGCAAGTACTGAATACATTACTTTGCTTCTGGGTGGGGGAACAGAGCAGCGAGAAAGCAAAGGAAAAGTAAATATAAGCAAACACTGGGACAGAATTAAAGCATTTCTAAAGGCATGTTTTTAAATATCTTATAATTACCTGCTTTTGCAAAGGTACTGCACAAAGCTACCACGAACCTCCTCTTCTGGGGTCCCCCACCGGCGCTTTATGCTCCTCGTTTTCGGTGTCTGCCCCCATAGCAAACCGCCTGCTATGGGGGCAGACTCGTGGGTTTGATCCTGAGCCAGGCTGTATGTCACACACACACACACAGCTTGGCTTGGCCTTGCCCCCCACCTCACAGCATTTGATTGACAGTTGCAGGAATCAATGTCCCCTGCTGCTGCCTCAGTCTCTGTGAGTAGAGAGGGTGAGAGGAGAGAAAAGATGCCATCTGGGCAAGCGCTGGACCACTGAGGTAAGCAAGTTGTAAAAAAGGTTTTTTACCCTAACTGCCTCCCGCCTGCCGTATAGTAAAATGACAGCGGAGCAGGGCGGCTCTCGTTCTAGGCCGACGTCATACTGCATCGCCCAGTTTTGCCACGGGGGCGCTGTGTCCCTGGCTGCAGCTCTTTATCCATGTGATCAGCTGTGTCCAATCACAGCCAATCACATGTAAACAAGGAGATGTCATTTATCTGCTCTCCTCTTGTCACACTGACAGAGTGTGAGGAGAGCTGATCGGCGGCATCTCCTCACAGGGGAGACATGTATAGGTAATCAGGGCACTGATCATCAGTGCCCCGATTACAGTGCAACCCCGACAGTGCACATCAGTGAGGCCAACCTGTATCCATCAGTGATGCCAGTTTGTGGCAATCAGTGAGGCCAATCAGTGCTGCCTTTCAGTGCCACCTATCATTGCCCATAAGTGGTGCATATTAGTGCCTCCTCATCAGTGCCCATCAGTGAAGGAGAAAAATGACATCTCACAAACTAAGAAAAAAACATTTTTCTTCAGAATTTTTGGTCTTTTTAGCAAAAAATAAAATACCACCAATTGAAAGCCCTATTTGTGGGAAGAAAATGATTTTAAAAATGGGTGCAGCATTACATGACCGCGCAATTGTCACTGTCAAGTGTGACAGCACTGAAAGCTGAAAATTGGTCTGGGCAAGAAGGAGGTGAAAGTGCCCAGTATTGAGGTGGTTGAAGTGACTATAAAGTGTAATTTATTTTTAAATAACAAACTTACTAGCTCTGTGCAATAGCATTGCACAGAGCGGCCCTGATCCTCCTCTTCTGGGGTCCCCCACCGGCGCTTCTGGCTTCTCGGTGTACTACCATAGGATTCCGCTTCCCATTATGGCACACCTGCATGCTTGATCCCGAGTCGCCCTGCCAGTGTCCAATGACACAGACCATGTTGCATGGCCCCGCTGCCTACTTCTTTGTCACAGGACTGATAGCAGTAAAGCCTGTGAGAACTGGGAGAGCCACTACAGATGGGCACAGCTTTGGATGGAGTGAGGGCTCAGTTATGTATAATAGGGGGAGGTGATGGTAAGAGGAGCGATATTACTACTTAAACATTACATTACTACTAGCAGGGAATACATAGAGGTAAAGACGTTTTAGCTTTAGAACCACTTTACAGTGAACATACTGCTTTAACCAGCATGAGCAAGCCACAGGCTGCCTTTACATTATTATGATAGAGTGTGTGCACTTTCATTCACGTGTCCCAAGCAAAAATAGCAACTCAAGCTCTTATTTAATGGGTTAGGCCTACTTCAGACGATGGGTAAAATGTACTTCAATGAATGGAACTTTGACTGCTTGCATGTTAGTGGTCTGCGTACTCAAAATTTGCGGTAAAAAACAAAATAAAAAAAATCAGAAGGTTCCGCATACAGTATGTCCCTCACAAAGCATTTATTTACATACATACAGTGGGTATAGAAAAGAATCACCCCTTTAAAAATAATCACATAATGTTGCTTTGCAGCCTGAAATGAAGACAGACACGGTTTTTGTTTTTTTCCAGCTGCATTTACTAGGGCAACTTTATAACATCCAAGTGAAAGCTATAAACACCAAAATGTCAGAAAAAAAAAATCTAAAAATTCAAAAATAGAAATCACTGAGTTGGAAAAAGTATCACCCCCTTGTGTCAGTATTTTGTTGAACCTCCTTTTGCTTTAAATTACAGCCTTTAGTTTTTTGGGATATGTCTCTACTAACTTTGCAATATTTGCCCACTCTTCTTTGCAGAACTGCTCAAGTTCAGTTAAATTTGATGGTGACATTTGTGGACTGCAGTCTTCAAGTCATCCCACATATTTTCAATGGGGTTTAAGTCTGGGCTCCGACTAGGCCAATCACCTTTTTCTCCTTCAACCACTTTCTGGTCATTTTTGATGTGTGCTTTGAGTCATTGTCATGTTGGAAGATAAACCTTCTTTCCATCAACAACTTTCTGACAGAGAGCAGCAGATTTTCCTCAATTGATGATATTTTCCCCCATCCATTTTTCTTCTATCCTGACAATTGCTCCAGTCCCTGCTGCAAAGAACACCCCATAACAGGATATTACCACCTCCATGTTTTACTTTAGACATGGTGTTATTTGGATGGTGAGCTGTATTGGATTTCCACCAGGCATTTTGTTTGGCGTTGAGGCCAAATAATCCAATTTTAGTCTCATCTGACCATAACACCTTTTTCTATGTGGCCTCAGAATCTTCAAGGTGCGTTTTGGCAAAGCTTAGTTGTGACTGTATGTGGCCTTTCTCGAGGAGTGGGTTTTTTCTTCCAACCCTCCCATACATGCCACATTTGTGCAGAATTTGTGATATTGTTGTCACATGCACACAATGACCACTCTTTGTCATAAATTTCTGCAACTGCTTCAGAGTTGCTGTAGGCCTCTTGGTAGCCTCTCAGACCAGTTTCCTCCTGGCTCTTTCATCCAGTTTGGAGCGATGTTCTGATCCAGGGAGGGTCAGTGTTGTACCAAATTCCTTCTACTTCCTAAAAAAATTGGCTTCACTGTGCTTCTAAGCATTGATAAAGCCTTTGATTTTTTTTTTGTATCCATATCCTGACTTGTGCCTGTCCACAACTTTATCCCAGAGATTGTTTGACAGTGCCTTGCCACCCATAGTCAATTGTTTGCTTCAGTTGCACTACCAGGGACTGAAATTCTCCAGGAAAGCTCTTTTCAAGCTGAGCTAAACAAAATTATTACAGTTGAAAGTCAAATGAAAGTCAAGGTGATCAGCTATACCCAGAGCTGTGTCTTGGCCTAGGCCGACAAGGCCTAGGCCTAGGGCGGCACTTTGCGGGGGGGCGGCGGCTTCTTGCCGCCCCCCCTGCACGAAACCTCCCCCCGACCCGTACTCCTCAGTCCTGACTCCCGCACATATACAGCCTACCGCCGCGGCCGGCTCCCTGACAGATACAGCGTCCCGCAGCTTGCCTTGCTAAGTCATGTGCACTGTACTGAACTCAGCACTTGCCAGCGCGTACTTGGCGGGGGGGGGGGGGGGGGGGCGACTGCCGCCCCCCATACAACGGACTATGGGTGACCGTCAGTCACTCAGTCACTGGCCATATCTGGTAACCTGCACTTACTACTGGCCTGATAGAGGGCGAGGCGGAGGCTAATGCTCCGCCTACCCACGGCATCATTGCACATTCTCAGGGACACGGATGGGTCTCTGTAACCACTGCCAGAGCCCAGAGGAGGAGGAGCGAGCGAGAGAGAGGAGGACGGCGGCGGGAACGGCTCAGGTAAAGATGAGAGACAGTGAATGGTCCCCAGGTCCTTGATATATATATAAATGAATTGAGTCAGCAGTCCAGATTAAAATCTTGTATACCCAGTCACCTTTCAGTAATGCAGCCACTGTGCCCATCAATTGCAACAATTGTGCCATCAAACGCACCCACTGTGCTCATCAATTGGTGCCACTGTGTCCATCAATTGTTGCCATTGTGCCCATCAAACGCAGCCACTGTGACCATCCATAGCTACAACTGTGCCATCAAACGCCGCCACTGTGCCCATCAATTGGTGCCACTGTGTCCATCAATTGCTGCCGCTGTGCCATCATTTTCCCCCATTGTGCCCATCAATTGCCACCACTGTGCCATCAAATGCCCATAAAACACAGCCATTGTGCCATCAAACACAGCCACTGTGCCATCAAATGCTGCCACTGTGCCCCATCAAATGCTCCCACTTTGCCCCATTAAACGCAGCCACTATGCCATATCAAATGCTGCCAGTGTGCCCCCCGCCACCCCGCCGTCTGCACTTACCTGTCTCGGTGGGACAGCTTCTTGATGTCTTCTCCTGTCCTCTCTTCCCGTTCTCTGCTATGATTGGATGGTGATGGGTAACAAATCCGAGCACCTGATTGGTGGAGAGGTGGTTTAGTGTTAGGAAAGCGAATATTCATTCGCTTTTCTAACACAGCTGAGTGACCTGCAAGCGCCCAGCATGGCGCTCGCAGGTCACTTTTTAGACGCCTATTAGAGCCTAGGGCTCTAATCAGATGCTACAAAAACACCCCCACCCCCGCTGTAATTCAGGCACTCCGAAAAGGGGCCGGGCACCTAAATAGGGGGTGGCAGTGGCGGCCATTCATGCAATGCTTGAATCTATCTATTGGTGCTAGAGGGGGTGGCAGGAGAGAGGGGGCGGCCCCCGTGCACCCTTATGGACACACCGCCACTGATGCCCTTGATTACCCTAGGGACTAAGCAGCACATTTCTGTTTTTACATTGTCTTAACAGGCAAGTAAGAACTCGAGTTGGCACATAGTAAATCTCTAATAGCCTGTTAGGGGGGTTAGCAGAGTGGAATACTGACTTACAGCTGATGCTCTCCTCCAATCCAGTTCTGGAATGTGGGTGGGTTTTCAGCTTCCTCAAGTACAGCTCAGGAATGCTGGTCCTGCGTTGTAAATGATGACATTGGTGAGAAGGACAGCCGCACAGCCTGTGAAGAGGAGCAGCTTGAGCCCTGGTTGAAACTGGTGCGATTTGACATGTCAAATTGGCAGCACTTGCACCGTCCTAATCAGTGCGGCGCTGCACCAATTTCAAAGAGTAGTTTCTGTGCTACTTTTTGCGATTTCGGGGTGCGATTTCCCTTGACATCTGTGCAGAAACCCGCACAGATGTCAGTGAAATCGCTGCCGAAATCGGGACTGACATGTTGGAGTGAAATCGTGCGAGTTCAGCTGAACTCACATGGCTTCATTCCCGCAGCTCAGTGTGAACCTGAGCTCAGGATCACAACAGACACTGAAGCTGGGTTTCAGTTGATTCTAACAGCTGTTTACATTAGAAGGCTGGCCAGAACTGCAATTTTAGTGCTTCTATTGTGAATTTAAGTCCCGGTTCACACCGATGCGGTGTAGGATTGATGCAAGTATGGAGTGAATGGTGTGTGATTTTTTTTTGTGCTAATACAGAGAGGAAGAGGTGGAGCTCTAAAAAGAAAGGGTGGAGCCTAAAGAGGAAGGGGTGTGGTTTACAGATGACAGGACGTGTCTTAAATAGGAAGGGGTGTGGCCTTGACAGGAAGGGTGGGTCGTATTTAAATTAGGGGTGCAGGAGTTTAGTCAGGCCTAGGGCAGCACAAAACCTAAATACACCACTGGCTATACCTGATTGAGTTCACCAGGTATTTTTAGGAGGGGGGTGATCCTTTTTCCAACTCAGCGATTCTGATTTTGAATTTTTTTTATTTTTTCTGACATGTTGGTGGATGGTATAAGCTGGATAAAATAAAAAAAATGTGTGTCTTCATTTCATTTGTCTTATTTCAAAGGGGGTAATTCTTTTCATTACCTACTGTACAAACAATCTGTCAATAGTGTTTGTCGCTCGCATTTACACTAACAGGCAGCTAGCATTTTCAGAAGAGGAGCTCAGCAAAAGCAAATCACATTGTTCCACAAGTACAGCCCTCCTTTAAAAGGAAGCATGTGCAAAAGCTAAACAATTATCTCTGAAATCTCCTATAGCAGCAACCATCATTTATTTCTGAATTCTGAGCAGAATACTAGTTCCGGTGATTTAGCACCTTGGCAACTCATATGTGAGCTGTCATTGTGGCATTTCAAAAAGACCTGTGTTGTGATGGTCTCTTTTACAGCTGCACTTTAATTGAATATTATACATTTGTCCTTGCTCCAGCAGCCTCAGAAAAATGCCAATATCATGGATTTGTCTATTTTTGAACATTAGTCCTGCTAATGGCAATACAGCCTGCAAACCCCTGGTCAGTACTTCCTGCTATACCAAGAAAAATCTGTTCCTGGGAGGGGAGACATTGATCATGTAGCATGATGCAGAGCAGGTTTCCCATCTCCAAGCAGCAACCTCTAGTGGTGGCCAGGGACAGATTCTTTACAGCAAAAATTGATGCACATACAGGGTCAGGCTGGCAAAAAAGGGTTTTCTTCAGGAAAGTTATACTATTATACAGGCAATTCATTCAGGTAGAAGAGAAATTGCATTATGTTTACATTTTTTACATTTTGTTACAGAATGTCATTTTGCTTGTTCTGTAGCTGGCTACACATTATACAATGTTTGTTGTTAAATTTCCTTTAGATTTACCTTCAACTATGTAGTGCAAGGGCCTGCCTGATTGCATACAGTTGTAAAGTGTTTAGGTTTGACCTCATATTATATGGTTTTGGTAAATCCAAAGGAAAATTGTACAAGACACTTGTATAGAAATCGTATAGTGTGTAGACAGCTTATGAAGTAAAACACCCACTCCTGCATATTTTAAAACAAATCGAACTCAGTACAACTAAGACCCCTTTCACACTGACAGCGCCTGCCAATAGCGCAAAAGATCTGCTCATTTTAGCGGCGCTTTAGTGGCGCTTTTCGGCTGCTAACGGGGCAGTTTTAACCCTCCAAAAAGTGTTAGAAAAACCCCCGTTTTGCAGTGCTTTCAAATTGCTTTTAAAAGGTGCTTTGGTTCATTGCAATGGGCAGAGCGTTTTGGGAGCGATTAATACAGCGCTCCCAACCTGCCCCAAAGATGCTGCTTACAGGACTTTTGGTAACGTCCTGCAAACGCACCGGCCAAGTGTGAAAAGTCACACTGCAGTGAACGGGAGGCGGTTTTCAGGCGCTAAGCAGAAGCCATTTCTAGTGCTAAAGTGCCTGAAAACCACCCCAGTGTGAAAGAGGTCTAACTAATTTCAGACAAAATGACTAACCAAATTGTGTGTGCTGCAGACTTTAAAGTGGTTGTAAAGGCACAAGGTTTCTGTGTGCAGCAACCTCCCCTGACCCTCTAATACTTTCCCAAGTCCCCTCTTGACCCAGCGATGTCCACAAGAGCCTTGTCTCTCCAGGGATTCGCACTCATGATTGGCTTTTGGAAGCAGGAGTCATTGGCTCTCACTGTTGTCAATCACAGCCAGCGAGCCAATCAGGAGACAGAAGGGGCAGGGCTGAGTAGCAGCTCTGGAGCGTGCCTGCTTGGGTGCCCCCACAGCAAGCTACTTGCTGTGGGGGCACCCATCAGGAGGGTGGGACCCTAAAAGAGGAGGATCCGGGCTGCTCTGTGCAAAACCATTGCACAGAGCAGGTAATTATAACATGTTTGTTATTTTAAAGAAAAAAAAAAAAAAGACAAGACTCTAATATCCCTTTAAAGCCCTTCCTCAAAAATGATCAACTGCATCCTTGGGGGTTATTTACGAAAGGCAAATCCACATTGCACTGCAAGTGCACTTTGAAGTGCAGTTGCTCTAAATCTAAGGGGTAGATCTGAAATGAGTGGAAGCTCTGCTGATTTTATCACCCAATCGTGTGCAAGCTAAAATGTTGTTTTTTTATTTTCCTTGCATGTCCCCCTCAGATCTACAGCGACTTTACTTCCAAGTGCACTTGCAGTGCAAAGTGGATTTGCCTTTACTAAATAACCCCCCTTGTGTCTTAAAATAGAATACTATGAAGTAGCAAAAAAAAAAAACCTGCACAGCAATGACATTCTTTTTTTTTTTAATTACATAAACACATGGTTAAAAAAAAAAAAAAAAAATATAGCAGGTGCCTACTTTGTGTCGGACCTAGGATTACTTGCAAATGTGTAAATTAAAAATGTGAACAAAAATTAAACATATAACTAATAACAGATATAAAAATAATGAAGCTGCCCCTTTAAGTGTAATCCCACTTAAAAGATAAATAAAAATATATAATCACACTAAAACATAAATAAAAATCTGTGTGTAATCATACTCAAAACATAAATAAAAATGTGTTTATAAACATATGGCTAAATAACAAAAAGCTATTAGAAATCCAGTGGAGTATAAATGATATGAGTATACCTTTTGAAGAGCTGAAACAAAGCAGCCCAACCGGGTCCACAAACCAGTGTAAGAAGACAATGTGGGCTTGATTTACCGGTACTAATGCTGGGAAGTGCAAAATCTGATGCGGCTCTACATGGTAGCCAATCCATTTTTAGTATCAGCTTGTTCAATTTAGCTTTGACAGAAAAACCTGGGAGCTGACTGGTTTTTATGCATAGTTGCACTAGATTTTGCACACTCCAGGTTATTAAATGAGCCCCAGCGTGACCTAGTGTAATCTAATGCACAGCAAAAAGTGGACAAAGGGTCCCCCATACTCATTGAAATGTTCAGGGTACCAAACCAAGCCAGTAGAACAGCCTGTAATCATAATAAAACAAACAGAATATCTGTAAAGCATCTTAGAAAAGGTGTACCAATAACAGTAGTAGATAAAATGTTAAGGGATTTCCCTAAAGTAATCTATGAAGGAAATGAGCCATGTTATATACAGTAGATAAACAGGCTTTCATCCTCTATGTGGAAATTGTGCAATAATGTAGTGCTAATGCTTTGTGCATTAATGTTTAATTGAAGCACTGAGTATACACCCCAGTGTGCTTCTATGCGTTACTTCCACATTATACCCATGGCCCGCACACACGATCAGAATATCAGATTAAAAATACAGACTTCGCAGTGATTGTACGATAATCTGATCGTTAGTACACAGCTTTCGAGAGCCAATCATGTCAGTTCATCTGATATTATCCAATGGGACAAGCATGAAAATTTCTCATTTAATCAGTACAGTTGCCGTCTGAAAATACAATCCAGATACACTACAACACGTTACATCACTTCCGATTTTTTTTTTCTGTCCAACAAGAATTTTTGCAACTTTTAATTTTCGATAGGAGACTAGCATGCAAAAAACAAAAAAACAAAAAAAACAATAACAATAACGCGAACGATCATTTGTCCGATAATCTCGTTGTGTGAGATACACAAACGTTGGCAGTGCACCTCTAAACTTCAGTCTATGCGGCACTGTCTGCCTGTCACAGGAGGGGGGAGAGCAGTGGAGTCACTAATCAAACTGGACTTTTCAAAGTCAAAAGGAGGAATGTGTGGTTCACAGCCCATAGGGATGTATAGAGAGAAGTGGAGCCTGAGCAGAACACTGCGGCAGAGTGTGATCCCCTCCATGGAGACAGGTGTGGGCTGTCCTGCCTGGAGGAATAGTCAGATTGCTGAGAGATATCCATCCTCAGGAGGATGAGAAGGGGGGATGAGGATGAGAAGGGGGGATGAGGATGAGAAGGGGAGATGGGGATGAGGATGAGAAGGGGAGATGGGGATGAGGATGAGAAGGGGAGATGGGGATGAGGATGAGAAGGGGGGATGGGGATGGGGATGAGGATGAGAAGGGGGGATGGGGATGGGGATGAGGATGAGAAGGGGGGATGGGGATGAGGATGAGAAGGGGGGATGGGGATGAGGATGAGAAGGGGGGATGAGGATGAGAAGGGGGGATGAGGATGAGAAGGGGGGATGAGGATGAGAAGGGGGGATGAGGATGAGAAGGGGGGATGAGGATGAGAAGGGGGGATGGGGATGAGAAGGGGGGATGGGGATGAGGATGAGAAGGGGGGATGAGGATGAGAAGGGGGGATGAGGATGAGAAGGGGGGATGAGGATGAGAAGGGGGGATGAGGATGAGAAGGGGGGATGGGGATGGGGATGAGGATGAGAAGGGGGGATGAGGATGAGAAGGGGGGATGAGGATGAGAAGGGGGGATGAGAAGGGGGGATGAGGATGAGAAGGGGGGATGAGGATGAGAAGGGGGGATGAGGATGAGAAGGGGGGATGAGGATGAGAAGGGGGGATGAGGATGAGAAGGGGGATGAGGATGAGAAGGGGGGATGAGGATGAGAAGGGGGGATGGGGATGAGAAGGGGGGATGGGGATGAGAAGGGGGGATGGGGATGAGAAGGGGGGATGGGGACGAGAAGGGGGGATGGGGACGAGAAGGGGGATGAGGACGAGAAGGGGGATGAGGACGAGAAGGGGGGATGAGGATGAGAAGGGGGGATGAGAATGAGGATGAGAAGGGGGATGAGAAGGGGGGTGAGGATGAGAAGAAGGATGAGGATGAGAAGGAGGATGAGAAGGAGGATGAGAAGGAGGATGAGAAGGAGGATGAGAAGGAGGATGAGAAGGAGGATGAGAAGGGTGATGGGAAGGGGGATGAGGATGAGAAGGGGGATGAGGATGAGAAGGGGGATGAGAAGGGGGATGAGGATGAGAAGGGGGATGAGGATGAGAAAGGGGATGAGAAGGGGGATGAGGATGAGAAAGGGGATGAGAAGGGGGATGAGGATGAGAAGGGGGATGAGGATGAGAAGGGGGGGATGAGGATGAGAAGGGGGGGATGAGGATGAGAAGGGGGGGATGAGGATGAGAAGGGGGGGATGAGGATGAGAAGGGGGGGATGAGAAGGGGGGGATGAGAAGGGGGGGATGAGGATGAGAAGGGGGGGATGAGGATGAGAAGGGGGGGATGAGGATGAGAAGGGGGGGATGAGAAGGGGGGGATGAGGATGAGAAGGGGGGGATGAGGATGAGAAGGGGGGGATGAGGATGAGAAGGGGGGGATGAGGATGAGAAGGGGGGGATGAGGATGAGAAGGAGGATGAGAAGGGGGGGATGAGAAGGAGGATGTGAAGGAGGATGAGGATGTGAAGGAGGATGAGGATGTGAAGGAGGATGAGGATGTGAAGGAGGATGAGGATGTGAAGGAGGATGAGGATGAGAAGGAAGGATGAGGATGAGAAGGAAGGATGAGGATGAGAAGGGAGGATGAGGATGAGAAGGGGGGGGGTGAGAAGGAGGATGAGAAGGGAGGAAGAGGATGAGAAGGGGGGGGATGAGAAGGAGGATGAGAAGGGGGGTGAGAAGGAGGATGAGAAGGAGGATGAGAAATAGGATGAGGATGAGAAGGGGGGATGAGAAGGGAGGATGTGGATGAGAAGGAGGATGAGGATGAGAAGGAGGATGAGGATGAGAAGGAGGATGAGGATGAGAAGGAGGATGAGGAGGATGAGGATGAGAAGGAGGATGAGGATGAGAAGGAGGATGAGAAGGAGGATGAGGATGAGGAGGAGAAGGAGGATGAGGAGGAGGAGGAGGATGAGGAGGAGAAGGAGGATGAGGAGGAGAAGGAGGATGAGGAGGAGAAGGAGGATGAGAAGAAGGATGAGGATGAGAAGGAGGATGAGGATGAGAAGGAGGATGAGGATGAGAAGGAGGATGAGGATGGGGAATGCAGAGCCTGCAGTGTGCAGATCAGACCAGATCCCATTCTCTATGATATCACACTAATCCAAGTATTAGGGAGGTGGAATCCCCCAAGTTTTAGGACATGGAGTGCTGTGCTGACAATGGATGGGGGAAGGGGAAGTACAGGGCGATGCTGATGCTGCAGAATTCGTGGAGAGCAAAAAAAAACTACCGGAGATGTTAAAAGGGAGGGCAAACCGCAGAGCCAGGACACGCCCAGTCTGATTAACCGTGTCAGCGCCAAAGATCTGCAGTACGGCCCCCCCACCGCCCGACATGAACACCTTCAAAGCCTACCCAGACATGGAGGGAAGATAGAGCCGGGCACACGGTGCTCAGGTAGACCGGGCTGTCATCATACATACATGTCCCTAGCACAGCGCTCCGCCATCCGTCTCATGGCCGCCTTTACCTGTGTGTGGAGTTTCCTGTCCTGCCCGTGTCTCTCCTCTCTCCCGGTTATCTGCAACTCTGTCTGCAGTAGTACAGAGACACGCGTGCTCCTTCCTCTCCCCTCCCTCTCTCCCCTTCTCCTAATTCCTATTCCTCCCACGTCTCCCTGCATCCCGCTTCCTATTGGTCAGTCCAGGGATCCTAATATGCTAAACTAGTTCCCCTGGGATCAGCACTGACCCAGATGGTACACAAGGAAATCATTCACCTTTACCAATTATTATTGTCTTCTACTGACTACAAGTGGATGCTACAAAGCTGCCAGTTCTCGGTGTCTCTTCTATCAATGATACACTGCCAGTGCTGCTTATGAGGTCATGCAGGTAATACATACTAAGTGATGGACAGAAAAATGACACATCCTCTAAAGCTGGCCATACATGAATAGAAAATCCAACGAAAAATCGAGTCTGTATTCCATTTTCATATGGTTTAGTGTGCTTCCTGCAACAGCCAATTCCTGTTTTAGGCTGGGGTCATACATGCCGCGGCTCACAGCATTCAGGTGGAAATTGGGTCCAAATTTTTGCCTGAATTTGCTCCTGAATCGGAACCAAAGATGCACAGGACCAGTGGCGGCTGGTGCTAAACTATTTGTGGGGAACAGCAAACAAATATGCCCCCCCCCCCCCCCCAGGTCGGCACTCGCCTCTCCACGGCACGGTCCGCACACTCGCCTCTCCGCGACACGGTCCCCACACTCGCCTCTCCGCGACACGGTCCCCACACTCGCCTCTCCGCGACACGGTCCCCACACTCGCCTCTCCGCGACACGGTCCCCACACTCGCCTCTCCACAACACGGTCCCCACACTCGCCTCTCCACGACACGGTCCCCACACTCGCCTCTCCACAGCACGGTCCCCACACTTGCCTCTCCATGGTTCCCACACTTGTCTCTCAACGGTCCCCACACTCGTCTCTCCACGGTCCCCACACTCGCCTCTCCGCGGCACATTCCCCACACTCGCCTCTCCACGGTCCCCACACTCGCCTCTCCACGGCACATTCCCCACACTCGCCTCTCCACAGCACATTCCCCACACTCGCCTCTCCGTGGTCCCCACACTAACCTCTCCACGGTCCCCACACTCACCTTTCCGTAGTCCCCACATTCGCCTCTCCACGGTCCCCACACTCACCTCTCCATGACACAGTCTCCACCCTCGCCTCTCCATGACACGGTCCCCACACTCGCCTCTCCGTGGTCCCCACACTCGCCTCTCCATGACACGGTCCCCACACTCGCCTCACCACAGTCCCCACACTCGCCTCTCCACGGTCCCGACACTCGCCTCTCCATGGTCCCGAAGCTCGCCTCTCCACGGTCCCGACACTCGCCTTTCTACGGCACAGTTCCTCCTCGGCTTATCTGACCAGCCAACTCAATCCACCTTCTGTCCTGATTGGCAATATCGAATATTGATTTGCTATTGTCACAAGTGGGTGGGTTCACTGCGCCCCAAGTCCAACATTTTTCAAGCCAATTAGAGCCTCAGGCAGTGGCGGCTGTTTTTTTTTTTTTTGGGAGGGGGCGGGAAACAACTGCCCCCCCACCCCGAGCGGCTAGCGGCAACTCCCCTAGCTATCTTCCCGTCGGTCCGGCACTTACCCCATCTGGGCGGGTGATGGGCAGCAGCTCCATGTACTCTCCTCCACTGGCGGCTTCCAGCATGCGGCTCCTCCCCTCCTCCTAGGCATCCTATAGGATCGCCTGTCCTTTCAGCCAATCATTTGATGGGTCTTAAAACCCGCTTCCTGCTTGGCAGGGATGAGGATCAGTGTTACAATAGTGAATATTCATTCTCTGTTGTAACACACCTGGGTGGGCTCTGTTCGCATTCACTGCGCCCCGAGCCCATCCTATTAAAAAAAAAACATAAAAACCCTGCCATTGTAATTCATGCATCCAGCATCCTGCAAGGATGGGGGGAGGCGGCGATGGATAGGGGGCAGCACCCTTAATGGACGGGCCGCACCTGGCCTCAGGCTCTAATCATGTGCTTGGATAAAAAAAACTCATACAAACCTATGAGTCCGGCACCCTGCATGCATTCCCGCATGGAAACTAAGGGGGTGCCACCCCTAATGGACCTGCTTCTCCTGCACAGGATCCATTCCAAATGCAGACCACGGCTGCCCTGGAGGTGTGTAAACCGGTTCCATTGCAAGCCGGGCACACTCTCCTGTCGGGACTATTCGCATAAGTGTGAACCCAGCCTTAAGATGAACATACATGCTGGAATTTTTATTTTTTGAACAAATGAGTGAAATACACAGGAGCAAGAGGGGTAGTAGTAGAAATCAATCAGAAAAAAAAAATAATGCAAATATTAAAAACTCAAAAAGAGAAAGACCTGGGCCACCAGAATCTAATGGGTATTTATGGACCTGGTAAGTGCAACCACGTACAATGTAAAAGAAATAAAAAAAATAAATAAAAATGAAAAATAAAAAAATATAGGAAATAAGGGGAACAGCTGCTTTCCTGCTTTTGATTGCCTCAAAATGTACTATGTAATAAAAAAGGACCTGTGTAAATTTACAAAAAAAATGTAAATATATATGTATATACCCTATGCAATATATCAAAATGTGCACTATATCAAATTCAGTATCACTTATTTAATATGCAGATATTCATAAAAAAATATATATATAATACTACAATAAAGTGCCTCGTGCTAAAGAAAAAACAAGGTGCATAAAAGGTGTCCAGTTTAAAGTGGTTGTAAACCCTTACATACCACTTTTACCTACCTTACCTTTTGCCTTTAATAAGGCTTACCTGTAGGTACTGGAAATATCTTCTAAACCTGCACGGTTTAGGAGACATTTACCATATACGCTTGCGCCAACGTCATCGAAGAAAGGGCACGATTGTGCTGTTTTTGCAGGGCCCATGCTGTGACTGATGTCACGCGACTCCAGCCAGTCACAGACTAGGAGTCCACAGCCCCGGAAGGAAGAGGAGTGAAGATGGACACAGCCACCAACATCGCAGGCTTAGTTTGCAGGTAAGTGGCACATAATGGGCTAGTATGCGATGCATACTAGCTCATTATGCTTTTACTTTGCAGGGAATAAAGGAGGAAGTAAAACCCATCAGGGTTTACTTCCTCTTTAAAGTCCATATATTTCATGCAAAAAAACTAAATACATTTATGAATAAAATAAATGTCAAGTCCCACAAGCCACTGATAGATGTGCTCTTCAACACTGCTAAAGCTTCTTGTTCCAATCCAATGGCTCCGCCACCAGTCTCAATAAATTTAACTCACCAGAGTAAGTTGCTGGTCAAATTATAAACCAGCTCAAGTGCTTTTTTGCCTCAAAGACAATGAATACTCCACGTCTGCTGTTTATTGCTCCCACAGGTACTCAGACAATAGGTGTCCCCATGACCACCATAATCGCATACAGGAGGAAGAAAAAGTACATTTCCATAGCATAAAATCCTTTTAAAATCCAGTTTATTAAAATCACAACATAAAACCACTCACATTACGGTGTCTCCACCGTATATACCACTAAGTCTAAAGAGCCGATCGGCTCCAGTCCAGTGTTTCCTGGTCCAGTCGGGTCATCAAGATCCCCTGGAGTCTACTTTCAGAAGATTCTGAGCTTCCTTTCCATCTGAGAGTGCCACTTCTACTTCCATCTGAGAGTGCCATGGATTTGAGTCTTAAGCTTTTATGATTCGGTGTCGCTGACATCCGGGTCCACCGGCTCTGATAAGAGTACCTATTTGTCTTCACATTCGGGATTCATCAGTGTTGGTGTTATATATAATTGTTTGCACGTCCTAAGGAAATTTCCCCCACCCTCGGAGGACTATTTATATATTTTTCCTTTTGGTTGGATTTGGCCAGAGACTCACTTCAATATCACTTTATATGTTGGACTTTATGTACATTATCTTTATACTAATGCACATAACATTTGTTCATTTATTTAATTAAGCGCTATATATAAAATATCGATCTTAAATGAGAACGAAAAAGGAAAAGAAAAGACGAAAAAGAACTGGCAAAATATAAGTGAATGATTTGTGAATAATGAAAAAAGAGGGACATTATGCTCGATTGATAAAGGCATTAATGTCCCAATTAATATTCATCCCATAAGGCGAATATGATTTCAATTCATAAATCCAGAATGTCTCAAGATGTGACACTCCTCGGAGGCTAGACTCGCCCCTCCAATGGGGAACAAACATATCAATGATATGAAATGGATTACCAGATGGGTTCTTATTGTGATGATGGAGATAATGTCTAGGTATGCTATGGTTAGTACGGCCTTTTCTAATACTTGCCAGATGTTAACTCTTACTAAAAAAGAACGTATTGTGCATCCTACATATTGCTTCTAGCAAGAGCAAGTCAGTAAGTAAAATATGTGTCGAGTAGCACAAGTTGTAAAGTGTTTCATCTGATACCTCCGGTTAGTAACAGTAGATTCAAAAGTTTCTAATTTTCTCCTGCCGCAGGTGTTGTGTATGCACACATTACACCTACAGCAGGGGTAGTAACCCATAAATTAGTGAAAAAAAGGTGTTCTGATGGGGGGGATAAATAACAATGGAAGCAATGCAAGATCAGGGAGAACAGGCCCCAAAAACCTGTCATTTTTAAGTATATTCCAATGTCTATTAAAAATGTCCTCAATTTGTTTATGTTGGATGGAGAATGTCATAAAGAAGGACCACTTGAATTTAGTTTACTTTGCATGTGTAGGGAAATCCATCAATAATGTGTTCCTATCTATTAAAGATAGCTTCTTTATTTCATTATCTTTAACGTCTGGACAATAAACTTTCTCTATAAACCTGGATTTCAAGATCTGGGACTGACAGTTGTAATACAACAAATTTGTGCAATTACGTCTTATTCATAATAGTTGACTTTGTGGAACTGATTTCAACCATGAACTATGGTGACAACTATCGACTGAAATGTATCCATTCCGGTCTGTAGGTTTGAAATAAGACTTAATTTTCAACTGCTAGTTAATAATCATAATGTCAAGATCCAGATAATGTATAATTGCGTGGCTTGACTCGTAACTTAGTGATATGCCTCTATTGTTGTTATTAAGTAGCGCCATGAATTCATGCAGAGAATCAGTATCTCCCTTCCAGAGGAGGAGGGTGTCTTCTATATATCTAGCCCAGAGAACCAACTCTGGTCTCTGAAGGGCATAGACAACATCCTCCTCCCACTGGGCCATGAACAAATTGGCTAGACTGGGGGCAAATTTGGCCCCCATAGCAACTCCCCTCTGCTGTAGGGAAAACTGATCATTAAACCAAATATAATTATGTTTAGTCGCAAACTGAAGTTCCATATATAGTATAATATCTAAGATCCCTAAAACCTCTATCAATGAGCTCAACCAAAGCTTTCTTGTAACTGAGAGTGGGATCTTTAGGTAATCGACTATAAGTATTGCCATCTTCAAGAATACTAAACATATCTTTATAGTAGTCAGTTTTGTCAAGTATGACAATATCTCCGTCTTTATCAGCCAGACGAATAGTCAAATCCTTACGTTCACATAGTTGTTTGAGTCCTGCCTTTATGTGTGAATTATCATGTATTCTTTTATTAGGCAACTGATCTAGATCCTTCAATACCAAGTCACGAAAGACCTGGGACCTGGAGGGTTAAAAATAGATGGATTTGAGAGACCTGTGTGTACAGTCCCTCCTGTGATAGGAAATGGTGATGGTCTCACAGGATTGGTGATAAAGTGTCTTTGTATGTTTAATTTACGTATGTATTTTTGTACATCTATGAAAGTAGCAAATTTATGAAGTCTTTTAGGGGGGACAAATTTAAGTCCTTTATTTGAAATTAACTTTTCAGTGTCAGTAAGTGGAGTGTGACTAAGATTCAATATGCCTTTGCCTCTTACATTCTTTTTCCTTTTTCCTGTTAATACGCAGCTGCCCTCGGGAGCCTCGTTTGGTTCTGGGCCTCGTTTGTGGTCTTGTGTTTCCCTGGGAAAACCCCCATGATGGGATTGACTAGAATTGTTTTGATTGTAATTGAATGGTGTTCTGGTGTAATGATCATCTTCTCTCCCCATATAGGCCTTGCCTAAGCCCTCTAGACCCCCGGGCTTAGGCAACCCACATGGACCTTCGGCTCATCACATTAGGTCGCACAGTGGACATTTTGCAACTATTGTACCAGAAAAGTTTACATTGTAGTGAATACAATTCAAATATTGCCCTGATGAAAGCAGTAGAGGCCCGAAGCATACAGGCTGGCCCTGCCATACCTGTCAATGACGCTGGACTGCATATAAAATCCAACAACAAGCAATATTCCCATTGAACACATTCCTGTAGTAGGCTCGGAGGTGGGTGGGTGCTGCAGCAATTGCCAGCTGGAAACTGGTAACATCACAGAATAATGTACCTATTACCAAACATACCTGGGTTCTTAATTAATTAAATAATACTTAATTAATACTTAAGTATTCACATCACAGAGAAAGAGTGCAATGTTTCGGGGCTACTCACAGGGCTGGACTGGGAATAAAAACCAGCCCTGGAAAAAAATTCATACCAGCCCCATAGCAAACGTCATTATTTTCTTGTTTGTGAAAGGGAAAACCATGCATTTTAAAGCATATTTGAAGAGTGTATTATATATAGAGAAGACAGATATGAAAGCACATAGGGCCTCATATGTGTGTGTGTATATATATATATATATATATATATATATATATATATATATATATATATACACACACACACACACACACATACACATGCCACAGTATCTCATAAAAGTGAGTACACCCCTCACATTTTTGTAAATATTTTATTATTTTATTATAGCTTTTCATGTGACAACACTGAAGAAATTACACTTTGCTACAATGTGAAGTAGTGAGTGTACAGCTTGTATAACAGTGTAAATTTGCTGCTCCCTCAAAATACACACAGCCATTAATGTCTAAACCACTGGCAACAACTACTCACCCCTAAGTGAAAATGTCCAAATTGGGCCCAAAGTGTCAATATTTTGTGTGGCCACCATTATTTGCCAGCACTGCCTTAACCAGGGCTTTTTTTCTCGGAGAATAGGTGCAGGAACTTCCCCCGTCTGAGTCACCCCCTCCCCCCTGTCTCTGCCCCCTACCCACCTCTCACCACTGTCCCTTGATTCCACCCACCTACCAATACTGCCTCTTTTAGAGAATACAGAACCAAGTATCATTTTGTGGTGCTAAATCATTTGTATGGAATATGGTAATGATGAAAATAAAAGCAGTAAAATAGATCCCCTGCAGCCAGCAACAATAGAATCCCAGCAATAGATCCCCACACAACAATAGACTCCCCCAGCAACAATGGACTCTACCCCAACAACAATATATTCCCTGCAGCCACAGTGAACCACCCACAACAAAATATCACACCCAGTAACAAAATATTCACCCAAGCAACATTAGATCCCCCAGCAGCAACAATAGATTCCCCATCAGCAACAATAGACTCCCACACAAAATCAGATCCCCACCAGTGACAATAGATCCCCCAGCAGACAACATCAATAGACCCTCCAGCACACCCCACACCCCATGCTATTACATACATTCAGTGCTGGGGGTGCCGGAACTGCATTCCCCTGCATTCCCGCTGAAAAAAAGCCCTGGCCTTAACCCTCTTGGGCATGGAGTTCACCAGAGCTTCATAGGTTGCCACTGGAGTCCTCTTTCACTCCTCCATGATGACATCACAGAGCTGGTGGATGTTAGAGACCTCGCCCTCCTCCACCTTCCGTTTGGGTATGCCCCACAGATGCTCAATAGGGTTTAGGTCTGGAGACATGCTTGGCCAGTCCATCACCTTTACCCTCAGCTTCTTTAGGAAGGCAGTGGTCGTCTTGGAGGTGTGTTTGGGGTCCTTATCATGTTGGAATACTGCCCTGTGGCCTAGTCTCCGAAGGGAGGGGATCATTCTCTGCTTCAGTATGTCACAGTACATGTTGGCATTCATGGTACCCTCAATGAACTGTAGCTCGCCAGTACCGGCTGCACTCATGCAGCCCCAGACCATGACACTCCCACCACCATGCTTGACTGTAGGCAAGACACACTTGTCTTTGTACTCCTCACCTGGTTGCCACCACACACACACACACGACACTATCTGAACCAAATAAGTTTATCTAGGTCTCATCAGACCACAGGTCATGGTTCCAGTAATCCATGCCCTTAGTCTGCTTGTCTTCAGCAAACTGTTTGCTGGCTTTCTTGTGCATCATCTTTAGAAGAGGCTTCCTTCTGGGAAGACAGCTATGCAAACCAATTTGATGCAGTGTGTGACGTATGGTCTGAGCACTGACAGGCTGACCCCCCACCCCTTCAACCTCTGCAGCAATGCTGGCAGCACTCATACGCCTGTTTCCCAAAGACAACCTCTGGATATGACGCTGAGCACATTCACTCAACTTCTTTGGTCCACCATGGTGAGGCCTGTTCTAAGTGGAACCTGTCCTGTTAAACCGCTGTATGGTCTTGGCCACCGTGCTGCAACTCAGTTTCAGGGTCTTGGCAATCTTCTTATAGCCTAGGCCATTTTTATGTAGAGCCAGGGCCGTCTTTAAGGCAGGGCAAAAGGGGCAGCTGCCCTGGGCCCTGTCATTGTTGTGGGGCCCAAAGCAGCTGCCTCATACTTGCCAGCTATCCCAGTTTAAATTCCCTTGTCCCTTTAAGCTTTAGTCCTGTGCTGTGTCCCGATATCTCAGTGTGAAGTGCTGCTACTAATGCTGCCCAGCTCTGCCTTATTGTTGTGTATGGATGACTCACCTGCAGACCCTGTGTTTACATGTAAATAACCGTAATTTATATGTAAATAACCGTCATTTATATGTAAATAGCGGCGGCATTACCAAATAAATAGCATGCGGCCGGCGGCATTGATATATAAATAAAGGCGGCATTCATATGTATATCATGCTCCCCTGCAGTGAGGATATGATGTGCTGTAACCTCTAGCAACCAATCAGTGAGCAGTAATACTGTACAGTAATCTCTAGCAACCAATTAACAAGCAGAAATCATTTGCTGTAACCTCTAGCAACTAATCAGTGAGCCGTAATGTGTGCTGTAACCTCTAGCAACCAGTCAGTAAGCAGTAATGATATGCTGTAACCGCTGGCAACCAATCACAATTGCTGCCTGATCTGACACAGTAAACTGATTTCAAGTCTAGCTGCTATTTATTGTATGTCTCAGAGCAGGTGGAGTGAAATTGCATGGGGAGGGGGGGGGGGGGGGGTCCCAAGAAAATCTTTGCCCAGGGTCCAATCAATATTAAAGATGACCATGTGTAGAGCAACAATTCTTTTTTTCAAATCCTGAGAGTTCTTTGCCATGAGGTGCCATGTTGCACTTCCAGTGACCAGTAAAGAGAGTGAGAGCGATAAAGCCAAATTTAACACACCTGCTCCCCATTCATACCTGAGACTTGGTAACACTAACGAGTCACATGACACTGGGGATGGAAAACTCCTAATTGGGCCCAATTTGGACATTTTCACTTAGGGGTGTACTTACTTTTGTTGCCAGCAGTTTAGACATTAATGGCTGTATGTTGAGTTATGTTGGGGGGACAGCAAATTTACACTGTTATACAAGCTGTGCACTCACTACTTTACATTGTAGCAATGTGTCATTTCTTCAGTGTTGTCACATGAAAAGATATAATAAAATATTTACAAAAATGTGAGGGGTGTACTCACTTTTGTGAGATACTGTGTATAAGCAAATCCCAGTTATAAGTGCTAAAAGTGATCAATCATCAAGGGGGACCCCAGGAACTCTGGGAACGTGTGGGGGGGGGGACTCTGTTGACCACAGACCACCTTCCGTAGAAAGTATACACTAAGGTGGGGGGGTTTACTAATATAGGGGGAAACCTTTATATCAGTACTCCCTTACATTGTTGTATTCACTCCCCCCTTACATCAGTGACCCCTCCTCAGACTGGCCTGGCAGGGCTGTGACTGACCTCCTCTCAGGTGCAACATGCAGGGATCAGTCAGTCGGCTCCAGCTTGGTGGCTCTGGTTTTATCCTGTAGTCCACACACATCTGACTTCTCCTATGACCCCCATCCCGGCAGTACTCTCTCTCTTGACTCCTCTCCAGACTCCCCCAGAGACTGCAGACATGATATAAGACAAGAGATGGTCAGAGGTTGCAGACATGATACAAGAGCTGGTCAGAGACTGCAGACATGGTACATGAGATGGTCAGAGACTGGAGACATGGTACAGGAGATGGTCAGAGACTGGAGACATGGTACAAGAGATGGTCAGAGAATGCAGACATGATACAATAGATTGTCAGAGACTACAGACATGGTACAAGAGATGCTCAGAGACTGCAGACATGGTACAAGAGATGGTCAGAGAATGCAGACATGGTACAAGAGATAGTCAGAGACTGGAGACATGGTACAAGAGATGGTCAGAGAATGCAGACATGTTACAAGAGATGGTAAAAGACTACAGCCATGATACAAGAGATGCTCAGAGACTGCAGGCATGGTACAAGAGATGGTCAGAGACTGGAGACATGATACAAGAGATCAATGCAGCCTCATCAGTGCCCATCAATGCAGCCTCACTGTGCTCATCAATGCAGCCTCGCTGTGCCCATCAAATGCAAATTCACTGTGCCTGTGAATGCAGCCTCACTGTGCCGTCAATGCAACCTCACTGCGCCATCAATGCAGCCTCACTATCCATCAAATGCAGCCTCACTGTGCCCGTGAATGCAGCCTCACTGTCCATCAAATGCAACCTCACTGTGCCCATAAATGCAGCCTCACTGTGCATATGAATGCAGCCTTACTGTCCACACGAATGCAACCTTACTGAGCATGAATGCAGCCTCACTGTGCATATGAATGCAGCCTTACTGAGCCCACCAATACATACTCACCATGGCATTGCCTGGATCACACACATTGGGCACGCGGTGTGTGTCACAAAGCTGGCTGGGTCTGTGTTCAGCTGTGCTGTAGCAAGGTCCTGCCCCCCTAGACCGGCTCGTGTGATAGGCGAAACACTGATTCAATCAGTGTTTCATCTACTATTACACAAGCTGGTCTAGGTGGGTGGGACCTTGCTACAGCACAGCCGAACACAGATCCAGCAAGCTCTCCCTCTCACAGACTCCCAGCCGTGGGAGATGCCCGCTGTGTGTGTGACACATAGGAGAGAGAGAGCGAGCGAGGGAGGCGAGCGCTGCAGTCAGCGACAGCTCAAAGCGGCCCCAGGGTAGGCGGCATACCAGGAAATTTCCCGGTATCCGGTAGGCCAGTCCGGCCCTGGCTACGCAGGACCAGTTCATCAGGCATGTGATAATCACATGTCTGACAAAGGGACCTACACAGCCCAAAATGCTGCACTTTTCCGCTGTGATTTGATCACTTTCCCTGGTGTGCTGGCAACATGTATGTAGAACCCTCTAGTGTGTTAGAGTTTAGAGTAGGTAAATTCTAGTTTGGTTTAGAGCTAAGTCTGAGCCATGGAATCTGGGTCAGGGTTCAATAAATTTCAGGACTGGATGACTCATCCTGACATCTCTTCTGGTGCCTCCCCCTGGTCTAGAAGGTTGGAGAATCTTCTAGAATTATTGGGAGGAGGTTAGGAGGAGCTGCCTAGAATATTTATGAGGCCTTGGCCAATCCCTAGTGGTGGGCTGGCAGGGGGCAGAGCTTACCTCATAATTTAGACATGAGCCAAGCCAGCAGGGGCAGTCAAGTGGAAGATGGAGATACATTGCTGAGGGGGCTGTCTATGGCCCTCAGGGATACCCCCTAGTCTGGGGGGAGTGTAGATTGCTACATGTAGCCAATCTCCTTGAAGACAGTGGCGTGCTTTAGTCTTCATCCTTCCCTGAGAGATCTCCCGAGAGTCAGCTGGGTTGGTGAAGAGTCAGTTGGGTGGACTGGTATGAGAGTTAGCCTGGAGGGCTAGTGAAAGGGGCAGCTGCAGCCAGGTGGGTTGCCAGTGCCTGAAGAGGTGGTGCTGTAATCAGTAGCTACAGAGGAGAAGTACAAGCTGTTTCACAATTTTTTTGCTACACCACAAGGGGCTACGAGTTCCTGCCTGTAAAGGGCTATTGCTAAAAATCTTTCTGGGGGCCTGTCAGATTAATCTGCAGTGATTCAGCTGCAGCAAGCGTGTGCAGGAGGAAAGTAGAGGAGACTGTATATAGACTGTCTATAGGAAGAAGTCCCTGAAGTTGTTGCTGAAAGTTTTGCTGAAGTCAAGTGAGCATCCCATAACCTCCCATCCCTATCCAAGTTTTTAACCCTCAATAAATAACAAAAACAAAGTCACGGAGTATTCTCTGACTTTGGGGTGCTTTTAAAAAATCTGGTGTACCTGGCTGTGCAGGAGTGGGGGATCCAAGTTCATCAGCAGTGCCTACGGGGGTGTGCTACATGGGGGCTCATCTGGGATTTTGCCGGTAACCTAGCAACCGGAATTCTTTGAGCCAAAGTACTGTGCATTGCTGCCAGGACCACTAAGGGGGTTAAAAACAGGAAAGTGGAGTTATGTGCCCTGCTAAACTGTGACTGTGCTGTGTGAGTCAAGTGCTGTTGTCCATAGCAACCGACAGGAGCTGCTGCCAAGCCAGTATTACACCCCATACCCAGTTGCCCCAACCACAGTTGGGATAGACACTTGTGCTAAAAACCTGCTATTCAGTGAGAACTGTGTTATGTGCTGTCACTTGTGGCAACCACAGCGGGGATCATGCTCATGGATTACAAAATGCCCAGCAGTCTGCATAAAGGGAAAAGCGACTGTATGCTGCAATGTCCTGCTGAGAACAGTAAAGTGTGAACAGAAATGTCTGCTGTTGCCCGTGGTGATCGGGGTAAGCCAGTGGGTGTCTCCAGGAGGGCGTCTATCAGTTGCCCAACCACGGCTGATCTTAAGGACTGTCCTAACCCTGCTAAAAACAGTGTGGGGTGTGTTACAGACTTTGCTGTTGCTCATGGCAACCACAGTGAATGCTTTCTACTATATGCTCCCAGTTGCTTGGGCACAGTCGGTGCTGAGCAGCATATCCTGACAAGTTCTACAAGTATTAGTGTGTACATGACAACCACCAGCATACTGTCTGCGCCTGCAAGTTCCAGTCCAGTTAAGAAGGGGTTACTGCAGAGTGCGCAGGAACAGGCCTGCTTATCAGAACTGTGGGTACCAGCCAGTCTGGAAGCTTTGGGGCGGAGCCACATCCTGGAGGATACCCAGCGTGCCTTGCTTGGGGAGAGAGGAGCAAGATGGCGGACGGTGCACGTCTGTACCCAGCATTAACCTGATTGCCTGAAGTGCAGTAGATGACACTGGTGGACACCGGTGTGCAGCTGGAGCATCAAGGGGAATTTGCCCTCAGGTTGATCGAGGGGACAGAGAGGATGTGTTTGCTATGTCCTGGCTGCATGAGACCTACTGCAGTGGTCAGTGCCTGGATCCGGTGTGGGCACTGCGACGAACCGCTTACCAAGCTGACACCGAGCGAGCAGGAGCTGCTCACCTACAGCGTAGATCTGCGGTCAGGGCTCTGCATGGAACACCTGCAGAAGACCAGGAAGGTCGAAGCGGGCCTAGGAGTGACTGCTAAAGGCGGGGTTGAGTCTGAGGATGGTTACTCCCCTCCAAAGACAGGCGACATCAGGAAAGAAAGCTGGAAATATGCCTCGGCCTGCAGCCTGGTTAGGGAGCTGGTACCTGTAAATACTGCCCAGCAAGAGCCAGAAGTTGTCCGTGGAAGGCCATCTGTGCTCATCCACCCTGTCAGCCCCACCTGGAGCCAGTGCAGGAAGGCAGTTTGTCTTCAGGTGAGCCAGAAAGGAGTGGCAGTGGTATGGCAATAGATTGGGGGTCACCCAGACTGCAAGCAAAATTTGGGCCCATATTATGACTGGGAAGAGTAGACATCTCACAGCAGTTCTGAGGAGGAATGGGAGTGGGGGGACTCCCAGGAAGAGGTGGAAGTACTGCCAGAAATGCTGGAGGTGCCAAAGTTAGCTGAGAGGGCCGAAGGATCCCTGCAGATCCCTATCTGTGTCCAGCGTCAGTTCCAGACCAGATATGCTGAGTATAGGCAGTGGGTAGTGAGGTTACCCAAGTCCTGTGTCCTCCCTGAGAAAGGCAAGTCAAGGAAACTGACAAGATTCCGCAGGTTCCAGCGAGAGGTGCAGCAGAGGGAAGCACTCAAGTGGGGGTTGGACTACTGGTATGTCCCACAAGACATCATGAACATCATAGAGGACTCTCTTGCACAGTGGGAGGATGACACGGTGTGGGACTACATGCACAACCCCAAGCCATTGCGGGGATCTCGTAATGAGAAGTCTTGGACCCGGTCCCAGGACATTCGTCAAGAATGGCGGCTGGGAAGAGCCATTTACAAGGACAGGGTGGTGGTTGTCAAGGCTGGACAGCCAACCAGGAACCACTCAACCACAAGACTGTCTAATCCTCAGTTCTATTTGTGAAGGGACAGAAGTGAGTTGTTCAACCCAAGGGTTACAGAAATGGACAGCAAGGAGAGGACTGCTGCCTCTGTTTGTTTCTTTCTTCATTATAGCTAGGCAGGCCTAACACCCTGATCCTTTTCCAGATGGGATGTCTTGTGATGAAGAACTTTGGGTGAGGCCTAGTATTGTCAGGTGAGTACTTACCGAGGCCGAGATGTTGAGAGCGGTTCGCCCTTGCCACTACGCGCACCCCGTCCCCTGGAGATGAAACAGGGAATGGGTGGCACTAAGGAGCACGGGCCACCAGCAGGTATGGGTCCCTTGTAGGAAACCGCAGAGCCGGGTCTGGGGATGCAGGAGTCCAGGAACCGGTGGAAGTCCCGTTGCTGGGTGGAGCAGACAAACTGTAAGCAAGCAGAGGGTCAAACACAGGCAATAAGCAAGACAAGTCCTTAGAACAGGCCGGGGTTCAAACACTGGTATCAAGCAGAGGAAGTCCGTTAATCAGGCCGGGGGTCAAACACTGGTATCAAGCAGAGGAAGTCCGTTAATCAGGCCGGGGGTCAAACACTAGTATCAAGCAGAGGAAGTCCGTTAATCAGGCCGGGGGTCAAACACTGGTATCAAGCAGAGGAAGTCCGTTAATCAGGCCGGAGGTCAAACGCTGGTATCAAGCAGAGGAAGTCCGTTAATCAGGCCGGGGGTCAATCCAGGAGAGAGGCAGCGTGGTGAGAGCAGTCTGGGTCATAACAGGAGATCAGGTGAGCATAAACAGGAAACAGGAAGCAACAGGAGCTGAAGACAAACCAGCAACCAATCTGGGTGCTGGAGCTGATTTAAATAGCCCCGCCAGAGTGTCACAGCAGGCATGCATGAGTCACCGCGCGCACCCGTGTGCTATCGCGCACACGCGCGCGCCGCTCCATCGGGCCATGCGCACGCATGCGCCGAAGCGCCAATCCAGCGCGCACGCGCCCAGGGACAGGATGAATGTGACTGGAGAGAACCCTTCTCTGACAAGTATGCTACTGCTTTGCTAAATATGGAGGGGCTCCTCCTTGTTCTTGCCTGTGTACATTTTTGTTTCTACTAGCAGGACTATAACCCGTTATCAAAGTGTACAGATAGATTGTAAGTTAGTGAAAGGATTGTATATATTTGTTCTTTTTTTGCAGGTATTATAATGGACAGCTGTCCCACTGCTAAGTGATGGACTCTGAATTTTCTACAGTTTGCTGGGAGGGTATATGCCTTAATATGTGTCTATATGCTTATTGTCTTAGCTACAGGAAACTGTAGTCAGGATGTACATATGGGATACATATAGTTCTTTGAGGGGGTGTAGCACCCTCTAGTGTGTTAGAGTTTAGAGTAGGTCAATTCTAGTTTGGTTTAGAGCTCAGTCTAAGCCATGAGATCTGGGTCAGGGTTCAGTGAAGTTCAGGACTGAATGACTCATCTGAAAGCTCCTCTGGTGCCTCCCCCTGGTCTAGAAGGTTGGAGAATCTTCTAGAATTAGTGGGTGGAGGTTAAGAGTTGCCTTGAATATTTATGAGGTCTCTGCCAATCCCCAGTAGTGGGATGACAAGGCTCAGATCTTTACCTCATAAATAGACCATGTCAGCAGGGGCAGTCAGGTGGAAGATGGAGATACAGTGCTGAGGAGGCTGTAGAATGCCCTCAGGGGTGCCCCCTAGTCTTGGGGGGTGTCCTACCTTGGTCCAGGGCTCGGGTGCTGGAAGGATCATGCTACAACACACAGAAGGAAGCCCTTCCCGGAGGCACAGGAGCAATAGAGGACAGAGTGAGTAGAGCTCAGCACTGTTGGGGACTCACAAGGGGGAGCACTCCCCAACACTGTTGGGGACTAACAGGGGGGGAGATTGCCACACATAGCCAGTCTCCCTGAAGACAGTAGTGTGCTTAAGTCTTCACCCTTCCCTGAGAGATCTCCTGAGAGTCAGCCAGGTGGGCTGGTGAAGAGTTAGTCAGGAGGACTGGTGTGAGAGTTAGTTTGGAGTGCTAGTGGAAGGGGCAGCTGCAGCCAGGTGGTTTGTCAGTGCCTGAAGAGGTGGTGCTTGGATCAGTAGCCATAGAGGTGAAGTACAAGCTGTTTCACTATTTTTTTGCTACACCACAAGGGGCTACAAGTTCCTGCCTGTAAAGGGCTATTGCTAAAAATCTGACTGGGGGCCTGTCAGATTAATCTGCAGTGATTCAGCTGGAGCAAGCAAGCAAGTGTGTGCAGGAAGAAAGTAAAGGAGACTGTATATAGGAAGATGTCCCTGAAGTTGTTGCTGAAAGTGTGCAGTCATGATGGAACAGGAAGGGGCCATCCCCAAACTGTTCCCACAAAGTTGGGAGCATGAAATTGTCCAAAATGTCTTGGTATGCTGACACCTTAAGAGTTCCCTTCACTGGAACTAAGGGACCAAGCACAACCCCTGAAAAACAACTTCACACCTTAACCCCCTCCACCAAATTATTTGGACCAGTGCACAAAGCAAGGTCCATAAAGACATGGATGAGTGACTTTGGGGTGGAGAAACTTGACTGGCCTGCACAGACCCCTGACCTCAACCTGATAGAACACTTTTGGGATGATTTAGAGTGGAGACTGTGAGCCAGGCCTTCTCGTCCACATCAGTACAAACGCACAAGCACGCTTCTGGGAGAATGGTCAAACATTCCCATAGACACACTCCTAAACCTTGTGGACAGCCTTTCCAGAAGAGTTGAAGCTGTTATAGCTGCAAAGGGTGGGCTAACTCAATATTGAACCCTACAGACTAATGCCCTGTACACACGGTCGGATTTTCCGATGGAAAATGTTCGATGGGAGCTTGTTGTCGGAAATTCCAACCGTTTGTAGGCTCCATTGGAAATTTTCCATCGGAATTTCCGTCACACAAAATTTGAGATCTGGATCTCAAATTTTCCGATAACAAAATCCGTTGTCCTAAATTCCAATCATGTGTACACAATGCCGATGCACAAAGTTCCACACATGCTCGAAATCAAGCAGAAGAGGCGCACTGGCTATTTAACTTCCTTTTTCTCGGCTCATCGTATGTGTGTGTTGTACGCCACTGCGTTCTTGACGTTCGGAATTTCCGACAAGATTTGTGTGACCATGTGTATGCAAGACAAGTTTGAGCCAACATCCATCGGAAAAAATCCATGGATTTTGTTGTCAGAATGTCCGATTGTGTGTACGGGGCATTAGACTGGGATGTCATTAGCCAGTTGCCGACCACCTGTTGCAGTTATACTGTGGCAAGGTGGCTCGTCTGCGCAAATCACCGTACCAGTATGGAGCTCGCGTCCGTGGGTAGGGAGCACGCACGCCAACGCCGTGCCCGTGGCAATCGGATTCGTAACAGAACCGATCAGTCTACAGGTCCAGGCCAATAATTTCTGGCCTGGACCTGCTGATCGCTTCTGGCGACTGACTCCTGAACCTTCTCATTAAACTCGTTTGTGTCTGCACCCACCTGAATGGTGAGGTAATTTCCAGTGTATGCTGCCATAATAAACCAGGGAAACGGAAAATTGTATACTCACCTTCCGTAATTTTCCTTTCCTGGTGCATCTTCATAGCAGCATAAAGATTTCCACCCTAGAGGTGATAGTTCTAGAGAATGCTGCAGAGCAGATCCTTCTCATATTTATAGATACTCAGTCCTGTCATGTTGAGGGGCGGAGCCACAACCCAGTGTATGCTGGCAAGAAGATGTACCAGGAAAGGAAAATTATGGAACGTGAGTATGCAGTTTTCCATTTTTTTTTTTACAGCTGTGTGAAAAAGTGTTTGCCCCCTTTCTGATTTTTTTTTTTTTTTTGCATATTTGTCACACTTAAATGATTCAGATCATCAAACAAATTTTATTATTACACAATAATAAGCAGTTTTTAAAGTGATGGTTTCATTTATTAAGGCAAAAAAGCTGTCCAAACCTGCCTGGCTTTATGTAAAAAAGTAATTGCCCCCTAAACCTAATAACTGGTTGTGCCACCCTTGGTGGCAACAACTGCAATGAAGCATTTGCGATAACTGGCAATGAGTCTTGCACATTGCTTTGGAGCAATTTTGGCCGACTCTTTGCAGAATTGTTTTAATTCACCCACATTTGATAGTTTTCTAGCATGAATGGCCTGTGTAAGGTCATGATACAGCATCTCAATTGGATTCAAGTCCAGGGTTTGACTAGGCTACTCCAAAACCTAAATTTTGCTTTGTTTGAACCATTTGGAGGTGGCCTTGCTGTTATGTTTCAGATCATTGTCCTGCTGCATAACCCAAGTGCACTTGAGCTTAAGGTCACAAACTGATGGCCGGACATTCTCCTTTAGGATTTTCTGGTAGAGCTCAAAATTCATGGTTCCATCAATTACGGTAAGTCATCCAGGCCCCAGACCATCACGCTACCACCACCATGTATGACTGTTGGTATGATCTTGTTATGAAATGCTGTATTAGTTTTATGCCAGATGTAATGGGATGCACACCTTCCAAAAAGTAACATTTTTGTCTCATCAGTCCACAGAATATTTGCCTAAAAGTCTTGGGAATAATAGAGATGTTTTTGGTACATGTGAGATGAGCCTTTGTGTTCTTTTTGGTCAGCAGTGGCTTTGGCCTTGGAACTCTCCCATGGATGCCATTTTTGTCCAGTCTCTTTCTTATTTATAAATCATGAACACTGCTCTTTCCTGAGGCAAGTGAGGCCTCCAGTTCTTTAGATGTTGTTTTGGGTTCTTTTATGACCCTCTGGAGTCGTCGTCATGCTCTTGCAGCAATTTTTGTAGGCCGGCCACTCCTGGGAAGGTTCACCACTGTTCCAAGTTATCTCCATTTGTGGATAATGGCTCTCCCCCCGAGGTTCACTGGAGTTCCAAAGCCTTAGTAATGGCTTTGAAACCCTTCCTAGACTGATACGTTTGTTTCTAATCTGTTCTTGAATTTTTTTAGATTGTGGCATGATGTGTGGCTTTTTGTGATCTGTTAACGTGCTTCACTTTGTCAGACAGCTTCTATTTATGCGATTTCTTGATTCAGCAGGTCTGACAGTAATCAGGCCTGGTTGTGGCAAGTGAAATTTAACTCAGCTTTCCAAAAAATGGTGGTTAATCACAGTTCATTCATGATTTAGCATGGGACAGGGCAATTACCTTTTCACATAGGGCCAGACAGGTTTGAACAGCTTTTTTCCCTTAATAAATGAAATTATAATTTAAAAACTGCATCTTGGATTTACTCGGGTTATCTTTGTGTAATATTAAAATTTGTTTGATGATCTGAATCATTTAAGTGTGAGAAATATAAAAAAAAATCAGGAAGGGGGCAAATACTTTTTCACACAACTGTATGTTCAGTTGCTTCCTGTTTTCTGGCCAGGGCAAAATGATGTTATACATCCCAGGAGTCTTAATGGAATTCTAAGCCGGGTGGCAGCCTGAGGTTATGGACTTTACCAAACAAAGTGAAATATACTGATTGTATGCTTATCCCATACCCTGGGTGGATGAGTTGATAGAAAGGTTGGATCCTCGCAAGGTACAGTACCACTTTTGATCTTACCAAAGGCTATTGGCAGCTTTCCCCTAACAGACAGGGCAAAACAAAATACAACTTTCTTCTACAACATCTAGGCTGTACCAGTATGTGGTCCTCCCTTTGGTATACATGGGTCATCAATCTCGATCCAAACAATGATGAACTGTATTTTTAAGCCCCACAAAACATATACTTTGGCATATGTAGATGATGTCATTGGACAACATGGAATTACCATGTACATAAGCTGGAGGCTGTTTAGGTTTCATTCATCAAAGAAATCATAGAATCTTCCTTGTTTCTAGTCCTGGTTTAAATACAGACTGCCTATTCACAGCCGCTCTCAGAAGCCACAGACGCTCTTCAGCACATCCTAGGTGGAAGAGTAGTCTATAAGCAGACCCACAGACATGACTATTCAGGGCAACTGCAATTGGGTTACAGCTTGTACATGACAAAGCTGCACATCAAATGGGGCAGTAGGTACATAGAAATATTAGATTACTTGTACCAGCCTGGCCACAGTTCTAGCAAAAGCTAGGTGGTTTTAGAAACCAGCTAGGCAGAGGCTGCAGAGGCTGCGGCTCAAAATATGTGAGGTGTACAGTGACATACAAGTTATCTTTAGTAGACAAAGAAACTGCTTAAGAGACACATAACCAAACTTGTCTTTACAGGGAAGAGCTGCCCATTCAGAAACACGCCTAACCAGTGGCTGTAATGGCTACAAGTGAGGTTTTCCAACAGAATATTTCCAGTGGGTCCAAAAGGAAGTCTCCAAAGAACAGAGACCACCAGATTGGGAAGGACTTGGGAGTCCAGGGCATGCGATAAAAGAAAATGTTAATCTTCAAGAAAAAGGTCTAATCGCATAAACACGGTCATTTTCTGATGGGAAATGTTCGATGGGAGCTTGTTGTCAGAAATTCCGACCGTGTGTAGGCTCCATCGGACATTTTCTGTCAGAATGTCCGACAAACAAAATTTGAGATCAACAAAAATCCATTGTCGTAAATTCCGATTGTATGTACAACGCATGAATCTATCCAATCTGGACGCACCGCCACTGCTGGATGTAAACTGTTCGAATCATGGATGGTTCAGCAGGAACCAGCCAAGATTTGAACCATGTATGGGCAGATTGAATGTACCAAATTAATCGACTAGCATGCTGGATTTTGTATGCGTATGTATGGTATAGCCACTAGCAATAATCGCTGTCTTCTCTTGATGGGGACGGATTCCCCTGCCCCCCCCCCCAGGAGAATACAAAGGCTCATCAGGAGGAATTCCCCTGTCAACTCTGTCTGATGGAGGAAATTCGCTCTGTGTATGGGCTGCTTATAAGAGGGCAAGGTCCTTAAAGACATGTACCTGGTCTCTATTCATTTGTCTTCACCAGTTCGCAATAGACATAAACAGACAGAAGCCACAGTTTATACTTCATAAAATGCATGGGAGGGGAAATCCTCAATACTTTTCCCTACAATATTCTCAAATAACAAAGGTTCCACCTCTGATTTCTGATTCAGTCAGGAGAAATAGAGGGCACGTAGCATTAGCAAGTGCCAAAAGTTTTCTGAAGATATCAGACATAGTGGCACAGAAATCTGCATTAATCAATCAGCCAGACCTGAGCATTAATCTGCATTAATAAAACATACATTAATCACCCTGCGTGGTGTTCTAAATTTCCTGTAGGCCATCTGCAGAACACATGCTATTTGGTCCTTTATTCCTAGCTACCCTGTGCCTGTGATCCATTGTTAAGTGAGGGGATACCCAATGGGATATTCATGCTTATAGAAGAGTTTGTGTGTATGAAAGAATGAGCCAAAATAAACCAGGTGCTGACCAAGGCTGTGTCTCTGTAGATGATGGCAGCAGGAATGCAATGTGTTTTGTGCATTTTCAGTGGAAAATCGTCACCTGAGAGGTGTGATGCATCCATCTCATCCTCATGAGACTAAAGCCTGGTACACACGTTAAGATTATCGGACAAATAATCGTCCATTTTTTTTTATTGCATGCTAGTCTCCTATCGAAAATGAAGAGGCTACTCAACTTATAAAAATTCTCGTACAACAGAAAACAACTTTGGAAGTGATGTAATGTGTAATGGCAAAAACTGTACTAAACGAAAATTGGATTTTTTGTTCACATACGATAAAAATTTTCTACCCTGCACCTTCAGTTTTTGCTGTACGAAAAGTCAGAATCAGCTATTGAAAGCACTATACTAACAAACAGATAATCGGCCGATTGTTCGTCGTACAACATTTTTCTTCCGATCTTCTTATCGTGTGTGCGGGCCTTAAGTCTAGATAGAAGAGAAAAACCTCAGAATTTAAAATTACTCCCAACAAGAAATGTTAGGAAAAAAAAAGGGGGGGGGGGTATCTCAATAATGCTAATAGCTTTCCTCTGCGCATTAAAGTGAATAGCATGAAACGCAATACAGATAGTGTTATTAAAAAGTCAGGAACCCTGTCTTACCTTATCCATGATGCTGAGCCTGTTAGATGTCCAGGCTTCACCCATCTTGGTGGGCATACCCATAAAGGGGTCTTCAGAGTCTGGGAACCATAGAAATTGGCTATGGCCCTGGACCTGTATAGAACCCTGTGGCTAGCTACACTCACACTACATGCCAAGGTGAATGTCTAATGCAGGATTCAGTGCCCGAAGCAAACATTACAGGCTAGCTCCACATAGTGGGAGTCTGGATATGGTCCCCAAGGTACACACCAAGAGTAACTGATCCAGAAGCTGCTAGATATCCAGGGCAATAAGCAGTTAGATCTTGATAGAAGCTTCAGAAAAAATAATTGGTTTAAAATCTAAAGCACCTCAATGTTCAAAATACAGTTTTTATCTGACCAAATGTTTTCTAGCTTTTTAATTTAGGTGTTGATGTTGGTATTGTTTAGCACTGTGAACATTTTGTGGGTCACACATTATATTTGTGTAGCACCCTATAGTGTGCTACTAGTGTTAGTACAGGCAAATTTATGTTATGACTCATGGTTAGTTTGCGAGTCTGTAATTGGGTCAGAGTTTACTGCAGGTCAGGCTGGATGACTCACAAAAGCGGGTCTCTGGTATCTCCCTCTGGATCTGGAATTTCGGAGAAACTTCTTGAAGTTAGTGGGTGGAGGCCAAGAGGGCTGATCTACATACTTGAGAGAACTTGCCCAATCCCCAGGCAGAATGTCCTGGCAGGGTGGCTGAGTCAGCCCTTAAATATAGTGGAGCCATACCAGCAGGGGTGGAAGATGGAGTGCTGAGGAGGCCTAGGAGGGGTCCCCTAGGTCTAAGGGGGCCCTTTGCCTCCAGGCTGGGCTCAGGCTGGCTTAGGAAGATCCATTCAGCATCACTGTTTGAACAGGATTCTTTCCTGAGAGCAGTGGGAGCAAGGTACGTCAGTACATCAGCACACAAAGGGATTCACAAGGGCAGAAACTGCCATATGTAGCAAGCTTTCAAAGGACAGTGCCCTTAACCGTTGTCCTGTGAGATCTTCAGAGCAGCCAGGTGGGCTGGTAGTCATGCAGCCAGGAGGGCTGGTAGTGCCTGAAAACGATGCAGCTGGGAGCAGTTCTACAAGAGGAGATGAGATACTCCTGCATGTAGCTTTTAAATACTTCGAGCTACTTTCCAAAGGGGCTGAGAGCTCCTAGTCTGTAAGGGACTTTGCCACTGATCCAAAAGACTGGGTGTTTCTAGCAAGGAGAGCAGTCTAAGATCTTTGCTCTGTACACAGGAAATAAGTTGTTCTCACTTGTTCTTCAAGTCAAGTTGGGCATCTCATAATTTCTACAGTCTATCCAAGTTGTGTTCCCCAATAAAACAACAAACAAGCTCATGGACTGATTTCTTGTGTCTGGATGCAAGCTGGAAATGCGTGTTGTCTGACTGTGCAGAAATAGAGGAGCAAGTTACCAGTAGCCCTTGCGTTGGTAGTGCTACATTTAAAAAGTTGACCATCACTGGTGTAGTGCACAGATATCACATCAAAATGTAAAAAGAAATCTCTGTTTAAGCCCCCCGTTCACACCGGTGCGACTTGTCATGCAATTTGACAGATCAAAATCGCATGACAAATCACACCCTATTTCTGACTATGGAACTGTTCAAATCGGTGCGACTCTGACTTGTACAGTCGCACAGATGTCAGCAAGTCTCACATGAACTCACACTGACTGGGGGCTTTGAAATCGCGCCGAAGTACCGCGATGTTAAAGTCGCATTTTGTTTGAACTGGGGCATAAATACATATTTTTTCTCTTTTTTTTACAGAGTCATCACATGACAACTTTGGCCAATTTATTCCTTGTGCAGCAGTGGCTAAGGGAAGGTGTACCTTGGTAGATGCTTCATGACTTCTTCTTCCAGTCTTACAGCTATCCACTGCTCCCAATACCCAAGTGAGAAATACCCTAGAAAGAGCTGCAAGTACTGCTTCCTCAGTGGTGTTGGCACTTCCTACTGTTTGACAACGCCCATACTTTGTAGGTGCTGTCATAAGCACACATCACTATAATCCAAGAGGAGATACTGTAGAGAAGGGGTTTCCATGCTGCTGGAATTTAGGCAGTGGTTTTGCAGCATGGTTAGCCCTTTGCAGGATAAAGTTGCAGGATTAACAGATAAAAAGGGTATGATTTCATTCCTACTGTGCAGTTATGGTGAATGTAATTAAGCATAAGGAAAAAAACGATTTTGCCAGGTTTAACTATATAAACTGTTGGATATGCTCACTAGTAGATGGCAACTTGGCATTAATAAACATACTTATATTTACTTCAGTTTGTTTTATTGTATTTCCTTCAAAACAACTGTCCACAAGTCTGTTTGTCCAATACAAGCAAGGATACGAATTCCAATAGTTTTAATCCAATGAAAATGCCCAGAAAGCCCTAAAATTAATCCAGCTGGGTGACTCCAGTCTAAACAGGATTAAACACAAAACAAACATTAAAAGACTAATTCATTTAAAGCATTTAAAAAAGACCATTAAAAAAAAATCCAAAACGTTTTACAATAGATTTATTTTTTTGCATTGTTTGTTGTTTTGTTTATACATTTTTCTATACAAAGTTAAATATAATTAATACATTTTTTTTCTATAAATGTAATTCACAGGAGACATGTAGTACCATGCAGACATATGCATGGTACTACGCAAAAATATGTGAAAAGTGTGTGGTGCATATGCCCCCCCCCCCCCCTGAGTCAATACTTTGTAGAATCACCTTTCACTGCAATTACAGATGCAAGTTTTTATGTCTCTACCAGCTTTGCACATCTAGAGAGTGATTTTTTTTTCCCATTCTTCTTCTGCTCAAGCTCTGTTAGATTGGATGGAGAGTATCTGTGAACAGCAATTGTCAAGTCTTGCTACAGATTCTCAATTGGATTTAGGTCTGGACTTTGATTGGGTCATTCTAACACAAGAATACACTTTGATCTAAACCATTCCACTGTAGCTCTGGCTATGTTTAGGGTGGTTGTCCTGCTGGAAGATGACTCTTATGCTGCGTACACACGATCAGATTTCTCGTCGGAAAAAGCTACGATGGCTTTTCCGACGGAATTCGGCTCAAGCTTGTCTTGTGTACACACCGTCACACCAAAGTTCGACCATCCTGAACGCGGTGACGTACAACACGTACGACGGGACTAGAAAAGGGAAGTTCAATAGCCAGCGCACCACCCTTTGGGCTCCTTCTGCTAATGTCGTGTTTATCTCGTGTTAGTAGAAGTTTGGTGAGAGACGATTCGCGCTTTTCAGCCTCCTGCTTTTTCAGATCGTTTTACTGCTGTTCAGTTTGTGCTTGTGGGTTTTTATCTGGTTTTCAGTGCGTGAAGTCAGTTCGTATCTGTTTTTGCGTTCTTGTCCGCTCGTTACTGATTCACAGGCCTTGCTGTTTTTCAGTGTGTTCTGTTTAGTTTGTTCTGACCAGCTGACCGTTTTGAAGCCATGTTGCGGGTACGTACTCGTCGAACAGTTCGTGCTATGCAGGGGCTTGGTGTTAGGGTTCTTACTTTGACCCAAGCCCAGTCCATGAACAGGGCAAGGAGGAGTTCATGGACCAAGAATTGGTTGCTCCAGCGTGACCAATTCTCTCATATGCCTTTGTTGAGGGAGATCCAGCAGAATAACCCTGATGATTTCAGGAATTATCTCCAGATGACGGACCCCGTTTTTCACCGTTTGTTGGCTTTGCTGTCCCCTTATATCAGCAGGCAGAACACCTGCATGCAACAAGCCATCACTCCTGAGCAGAGGCTCGTCGCCACATTGCGGTACTTGGTGACTGGGAGAAGTCTACAGGACCTCAAGTTCATGACAGGCATCTACCCCCAGGCTCTGGGGATCATTATTCCAGAGACCTGTTCTGCTATTATTCAGGTCCTGCAGAAGGACTATATTAGGGTAAGTTTTCTCCTATGTATGCTAATGTATTGTATTTCTTTCATCATTCCCTAATTACCATGATTGTAATATGCTGTGAATGTCCTCTTTGTCCTCATGCATGCTGGAAGCTTTAAATTTTTTTTTTGGCCTACATGCATATTTGCCTTAACTAACCTCCCCAGCATGCTATCCTGGGCCTATATACACCTATAGCCTAGTCACTTAACAATGTATTTTGTCACTCCATAGTAGTACTTTACCCTAAATACCCTCTAAAATGTGTCCAAATGTTATTTGTGTGCTTAAATTCATGCAGGGTGCCAGAAGCTTTTTTTTGTGGCCCAAAATCATTTGGAACCCTCCCTCCCCCCAACCACTAAACCAACCGATACAAATTCTCTATCTGCTGACTTTGCCAAACCCATACACTCTATACCTACCTCTTTTGTGGTCATATTTATGGGTGAATTCTCCAAAGCATGTAGTGAAAGGGCCTGCCAGAATACTTTCAAATGGTACTGTTTAAAGTGTTTTTCTCCTATTATTATCTTGATAGGTAATTGCAGAATGTAAAAATGTGCTTCAATTTATACAGTGTGTATTTTTATTTTTGTATTATGACACTTCTTACCTGTCCAGTGGGCTGCCAATAGTGTAAGTAGGGAGGGTCTGGCCAAAGTAAAACACATTATTTATGCATTCAGCTCTCAATGAAGTGGAGAGGGTTACCTGTCCAAGACATACCCCCCCCCCAAATGTTTACAATTGGCCATCAGAGGGGGTGAGGAATCTGATAAGTGGGCCTTATATTTTAGCCTTTAAATACTCCTTAAAATAAATGTTATACTGATGTTGGCCAAGAATGTTTGTGTCTAATCTGCTTGCAATGTTTATGTGCAAAATTACTAATTTTCTTGTTTAGCTCCGCAGTTTCCTGGCAGACTGTGGCATCCCACTTTGCCCAGCTTTGGGACTTTCCTAATTGCGGAGGGGCAATTGATGGGAAGCACGACCACATCGTCCCACCACCCCATTCACGGTCATACTATTATAATTACAAGGGGTTTAATAGTATTGTGTTGATGGCGGTGGTGTTGGCGACATATGATTTTTTTTATATGTGGACGTGGGGAGGAATGGTCGGATGGTGGAGTCTTTACCCGCACCGAGTTCTACTGACATCTCGAGAGTGGTGGCTTGGGATTGCCACCTCTGGAGGAGAACGTGGAAGGACTGCCATTTGTCTTCGTCGCAGATGAGACATTTGGTCTTGAGGCCATTCCCCCAGAGAACCCTCATCCTAGGAGAAGAGGGTTTTTAATTACCGGCTGGCCAGAGCCAGAAGAGTCGTGGAGAATGCCTTTGGGATCCTGGCCAGCCGGTTTCGCCTATTTCAAACAGCCATAAATATGGCAGAATACATACTAAACCATATCATTTTATGTTGTTGCATCCTGCACAATTTTTTAAAAAGACATAATGCAAGTTATGTTGCCTCCGTTGGGCCTGAGGCTGGACTTTCAGAAACTCCAATGACGGTCCTGGAAGCTGGCCATCCTGGCTTGCCCCCCCAAGCGCCCGTGAAGTGCGAGAAAAATATGTTGAATATTTTACGGGTAGGGGGCCATTGCTATGCCAGCACATTTTGAATACATTTTCTCTTTTTATCAGATCAAATCTTGATTTTCATTTACTGCTTGGGTTTATTTTTGCTGTCTCCTGGGTTCTCCTAGTGCACTTGTAGTGCCAAGTGGTTTTTCCATTATTAAATTACACCCATTGTCACTGTAAACACCAACATAACAAAAAAAATGGTATTGATCATTGAGAGAAGAAGCCACACATTGTTGAGTATAAAACCTTTTACTCCGTGCACATTCACTGAGTAAATACATGTGCGTTTTATAAAACATTTTTTTTTTCAAAGTTTTACCTTGAAATTTCTGAAAAAATACAGAAACAGGCATGTTTACAAACATAATATACACAACTCTGGAACTTACAAAGTTCAACATTGCAAAAAAGAAGGCAATATTAGACATTTTATATTGTGAAAAAGGTCTTGATATTGCCTTCATCAGATGGGGTGAAGTCACCCCTGTAAAAGCCAAATTTAGAAGATGCACACAAATTGTGAGTCAAAATGGGGATTTCCTTTCTGAATGCCTAATGTCAACATGTGCTATCTCCCATCATGGGGGATCAATGAACGTGTTGCACCCAAAAAAATGCGTACATTGAAATCCCCTAATGGCAGATAGCACATGTTGACACGTGTGCATCTTCCTAATTTGGCTTTTAAACTGTATTAAAACTTTAGATAAAATTATTGTAAAAAAAAAAACAAATTCCAGGAATCTTTTTAGAATTTACATTCTCCCTAGTACATCAATCATGTTCTTCAGTCTTTGTTTAATCTCCTTGGTTTTTTCTTTGAAAATGTCCAAATCACGACTACAAAACATGATTTCCTGGATCATCCGTTGTGCACTGTCACTGGTGAAATCACTGGATTTTGGTACCACAACCTTAACATCACCTAAAATAAAAATACACACCATGTATTATAAATATGCAGGCATACATCTATTACCTGAATCTGTGGTGTCCGACACTGACCTGTTGTGGTGGCAATTTCAACGACCTTTGTTCCCCTTCTTCAGGAGTTGGGGGGGGGGTCCCTGGTGTCCTATATTTTCCGAGTCTTTGCTCCCCCATGAGAATGACACAAATATATATACTTAGCACACATATATTTGAGTCCAGAAATAGGAATATGAAACATTGCTTGGAAGTTGGGTACAATTGTCTGTTTTGGCAGAGTTCCAAGCTGAAGACATTATTTTTCCCTTACCAAAGCTGGAATACTTACCTTTTTTGGTCAAGTTTCACACATGTAGACACCCCAAGTATCCACTGGAGTACCTGTGTGGGACACCCTAAAAAGTTTGTTCTTGTATCCCACACTAGTGTTCCAAAGTCCAGATGTGTAAACAGCTGCTGAATGTGCTCCTTGGATTGTCATACCCCAAAATTCCGGTGCAGACTCTTCACAACTTTAGCCATGATCTTGGCCTTTCACTCATTAGGGTTGGTGTACGGTCCATACTTCCCATCATAGTCAGCCCTCTTCAATATGTTGACCATCTACACCATCTCACCAAAGGACATACTGGGGGCCTTAAATCTCCTCCTCCGGGATCGTGACGTTTCGGGCTCTGGGCTTTCCTCCTCGTTACTGCTATTACACACCTGCTGTGTCTCCGCCATGTTCCTCTCCCCCACTGCGATGAAAGAGACGGGGCGGGGAATATTCTAGAAAGAACGTCAGGGGCGGGCAACGCTGGTGGAGTTTGGATAAGATTAGGAGAGTTTAGCCTGATATTAGTGTTTTTGTCTTTTGTTTGGTCTTGCAGCAAAAATGAAACAATTTAAAGACCCAGACTTCCTCAGCGAATTCATAGACAGATACAGGGATATGCACAATTTATGGGAGGTGAAAAACCCCTTATATTGCAACAAACTAGCAAGGAAGGCATCGATGGAGAAACTGCTGGAATTTGTGAAGACTCGGGTCCCCGATGCAGACATCGATTTTGTGGAGAGGAAAATTGGTAGCTTAAGAAGCATGCATAGGAAGGAGCTTCGGAAGGTCCAGAAGTCCATTAGGTCAGGAGCAGCAGCAGAAGATGTGTATGTACCCAGTCTGTGGTACTACAGCAGGATGCGTTTTCTAGAAGACCAGATTGAAGCCAGGGAATCACTTTCGACTCTTCCGGCCCCCCTTCCATCCACCCTTCCCTCAACCCCAGCTGAAGCTTCTGAGGACCAACCTGGGCCTTCCATCCTGGAAGAAATTGAGGAGCCCAGATGGAGTCAGGTATAGTATATTTAAACATATTTTTTGTGGGAAAATGATTGTTGTTAACTAGATGTTATTATTGATAACAAATGAATGATTTAACAAAAAGTGTTTTACATATCAATAGACAGTAGGGGCCAAAAATGATTGGGACAAGAATGAAAAATGCTGGGGTCAAAATGATAGTCTTTTCTAGTTATTAACATTCAATTTGCAACAGTCATGAGCTGAAAATTGTGTGTGATTGATGAACCAAAAACTAAAACTATGTCACTTTTTCATATACAGGAAGACCTCAACCAGGACGAGGCTCTGGAATGTGGCACACAGGAGAAGGCGGGGGTAAGTGTCAGCCAGGAGGATGCGGGGGTAAGTGTCACCCAGGAGGTGGCGGGGCCCAGTAGCCTCACCCAATCCCAGGTGCCTCCCCTCCGCCTTCCAAGCAAAAGGCCCAGGAAGGGGAGGAACCTGGAGAAGGCAGCACTTGTCCTCATTAAGGAGGCTAATGACGCCCTGAAAGCCCCCCTCAGCGCTGGAGAGGCCTATGGCTACTATCTAGCCTCAAATATGCAGAAAATGGAGGAGGGCCAACGCCTCAACTGTGAAAAGATTTTTTTTTAGGCCATTCACAAGGGGTTGACCGAGGGCAAATGACCGATGATGTCCACTTATGTACGCTCACCATCCTCCTCCTCCTGTCACAAGATCTTGATGAAAAAAAAAAAAAATACTATAAAAAAAACCCAAAACATTATTATGGAGATCTGGTTTTAAAAAAAAAAAAGATTAGTCATGAGATCACGAGAAATAATAAAGAAATCAGTTTGTTAGCAGCAAAACAACTTCATTCTTCTAGCATTATAAAGAAGAAAAGAATGCGCTGCATTGAAAGATTTAAAAATTTGCAGTGTGACGAATGTGCCATCTCTCCATTACGAACGGTCGTTTTACCAGACTGAGCGGCTCTGTCTCATACTTGATTCTGAGCATGCGTGGTTTTTTGCACGTCGGAATTGCATACACACAATCGGAATCGAAACTTTTTCAGTCGGGAAAATTGAGAACATGCTCTCAATCTTTTGCTGGCGGAAATTCGGCCAGCAAAAGTACGATGGAGCATACACATGGTCACATTTTCTGACCAAAAGCTCTCATCGGTCTTTTGCTGGTCGAATTTCCGATCGTGTGTATGCGGCATAACAGGTTTTTTTTCCCTGTATTTGGCTCTATCCATCTTCCCACCAAACCTGACCAACTTCCCTGTCCCTTCTGAAGAAAATCACAACATAGTACTGCCACCACTATGTTTCATGGTGGGTATGGTGTGTTCTGGGTTTTGTGCAGTGTTAGTTTTTCACCACACACAGCGCTTTACTTTTAGGCCAAAGAGTTACATTTTGGTCTCATCTGTGTTAGCTGTGTCCCCCACATGGTTTCTTGCAAACTGTAAACGGGACTTCTTATGGCTTTCTTTCAACAATGGCTTTCTTCTTGCCACTCTTCCATAACGGCCAGATTTGTGCAGTGCACTAATAGTTGTCCTGTGGACAGATTCTCCCACCTAAGCTGTGGATGTCTGCAGTGCCTTCAGAGTTACCATGGGCCTCTTGGCTGCTTCTCTAATTAATGCTCTCCTTGCCCAGCCTGTCAGTTTAGGTGGACGGCCACCTCCACCTGAGATGTTCAAAGCTTGGGATATTTTTTTATAACCTAATCCTGCTTTAAACTTCTCCACAACTTTACCCCTGACCCATCTGGTGTGTTCCTTGGCCTTCATGATGCCATTTGTTCACTAAGGTTCTAGAACAAACCTCTGAGGGCTTCACAGAACAGCTGTATTTATACTGAGATTAAATTACACACAGGCGGACTCTATTTACTAATTAGGTGACTTCTGAAGGCAATTGGTCCCACTAGATTTTAGTTTGAGGTATACGAGTAAAGGGGGGTGAATACAAATGCACACCACATTTTTCAGTATTTATTTGTAAAACATTTTGAAAACCATTTATTGTTTTCTTTCTACTTCACAAATATGTGCCACTTTGTGTTGGTCTATGATATAAAATCCCAATAAAATACATTTACATTTTTGGTTGTAACATGACAAAATGTGGAAAATTTCAAGGGGTATAAATACTTTTTCAAGGCACTGTAATGATCCAACAAGACATATATAGCTGGGAACTGATATGTAAAAGATACAGGGAAAACCCTGTCCTACCTGGTCCACATGGTGGTTAAGTCCAGGGGACACATTTTGCCTCTCATGGTGGGCATACACCCAAAGGTGTCTTCAGGGTCTGGGTGCCATAGGAATAAACCACAGGCATGGACTTGTATAGCACCCTGCTGCTAATTACACTTGTTGCACCACATGCCAAAGTGAAAGCCTAATGCAGAAACCCAGTGTCTGAAGCAAACATTACAGGCTGACCCCAAAGAAAGCCTCAGAAAGTGGGTGGAGTTATATGGATACACTGGGGCAGTAGTAGCAAAGCTTTTGCCAGTGTCCACAGTCACTTAACATATAACCCATGGTCTAAGAATCAGTTCCAGTGTCCTGTACAATTAAGATCATTTTTAATTGAAGGGGCATGAATTGTATGACATTTTGTAAAGGTGATCAATGGTTTATTGGACACCCAGTTGGTAACTTGTGGTCACTCTCTGAAGTTTATGTACTGTCATAGATAACCCCCTTGACCCTAGGCAGTGGTGGAAGAACCCCCAGATGGCTCGTGGGCTAGGATTTGACGTTAGGACAGAATCCTTAACTTAATTACTCAGTTTAGTTAATGAACGGCACTGGACCAATAGCCATTCAGTGGCTATCTGTATGGTGATTACTGTGTACCCAGCCGTTATTAGACAGCTGGGTACACATAGACACTGTACCTGTTGATCCGAGGGGCTGAGAACCATGTGATCGCTGTGATTGGTCATCACAGCGATCATGTGGTATTGTTTACAGTGCTGATTTCTCCCCTTCACCTTACAACATCTATTCATTCTGTTGAAATGACACAATAATCTTTTTTTTAACTCTTTCATGTCCCCCTCCTTTTCTACACATACTAGCTAAAATGCTGTCTCCTTGTGACTGGTAAATTAACCCCTCACCTCCCTTGTCCTGGCCATCTGAACATTAACCCCTTTATCTCCATCCTGTCACGGTATGTGACCAGTATATTAGCCCCTTCACTTACTCCTTCCTCTATGTATGTTCTATACACGAGTGTATCTAGTGCACCATTCTCAAACTGTGTTTAAGAAGATTTAACAATTTATAGGAGTTTATACCAATGCCAATAAACTTAGGCAGAGAGGGTTTGCGGCACAGGATACCCAAAAACAACAAAAATTGTAGACTCCATACCTCTCCTCATGGGAAATAAAGAGGAAAGGACCTTTAATATCTTGCTTACCAAGGTATATTTATAAATGTCATGGTATCGAAAATATTAAAACAAATCCATAGCTCCAGATAAGTTAACCATGAATCAACATGTATTATATAAATTAAAGACCCCAATAAAGACCCCATTTGGTATATCCACAATGACTCCCTCTTACTAATTTCTCTAATGAAATTACATCCTCTCCAATGGTGTTTAGGGGCCTCTATCCCCCAAAATTGCATCCCTTCCGGATTTTTGTTATGCTTATCCCTAAAATGTATGGGCAGATGGCGTTTGTCAAATCCATTTCTTATGTTATTCACATGCTCTTCCATTCTAATTTTTAAGGCCCTCTTTGTTCTGCCAATATAAATTAAGTTAAAGGGAAATTTAATGGCATAGACTACTCCTTTAGTGTCACAGGAGATAAAATCCCTAATGGTATATACCTGTTTATTTCGAGGGTTAGTGAAGGACTTCAATTTCTTAATGTTTTTAGGGACCCTGACGCAATTGTAGCAACGACCACAACCGTGAAAGCCCTTGATGGCCCAGAACATCAATGGTCTGGATGGTGGAGGTTCTACCACGTTGTGCACGATCTTGTCCCTCAAATTAGGTGCCCTTCTATAAACAATCCTTGGTTTGCTGAACAGAGTCACATAATAACACATCTTGCTTCAATACCTGCCAATACTTAGTAATAATCCTCTCCACATCCTTATTTTGTAGATTATAGTCCAGAACCAAACAAGTCTCATTATCCAATCTCCTCTCTGTTAGTAGTGTCCTCCAATAACATATCTCTATCCATGTCCCTAATTTTAATCCTTTCTTTCTCTAGAAAGTTAGCTTCATACCCTTTATCTCTGAACATCTTGGTTAATTTGTCAGTTTGTCAAAATCTCCAACCTTTATGCAATTCCTCTTTATACGCATATACTGTCCCCTGGGAAAAGTTAGTTATCCAAGGTTTATAATGACAACTACTCATGGGGATATAAGAATTTCGATCTGTATCCTTAAAATATGAGATTGTCTCTATACCATGTTGGGTGTTCCTAATTTCCAAGTCCAGGAAATGTATCTTCTGTTCATCAATTTCCCATGTCAGACTTATATTGCGATCGTTCTGATTAATTATTATTAGCAGAAACTCCACATCTTTTTTCTCACCCTCCCATACAATGATCAGATCGTCAATAAAACGTTTGTATAATAAAATTCTAGGATCTGGGTTTAAAAATACCCTCCTCCTCCTACTTTGCCATATAAAGGTTGGCGATGCTGGGTGCAAATTTTGCCCCCATTGCAACCCCCCTTATCTGTAAGTAATATATGTTATTGTAACAGAAATAATTATGTGTCAAACAAAACTTTAAACACTTTAATATAAATTTCTGTGCTTTAGGTTGAAAATTCTGACTTTTTCTTAATGCCCACTTGACAGCCTGTATAGCTCCCTGGTGGCCTATGTTTGTATATAATGATGCAGTTGCCAATGTTTTATCCCCTTTTGTATCACATTCTTTAAGTAGCTGTAACATGTGTTTAGTATCTTTTGAGGAATGCTTTAGTTACCCTCACTAGGGGCTGCAAGTGGAGACCTATATACTCCCCCAACCTGGCTGTTAGGGACTCAATCCCACTGAAAATGGATCTGCCCGGGGGATTTACCCTATCCTATGTATTTTCAGGATATAATATATAACTGGAGTTCTACATGCGGAGGTTACTAGATACTTTTCTTCATGCTTGTTTAGTATGTTTTTCATTACTCCATATTGGACCAGCTCTTCTTTTTTTTACTTGGAAAAAAAACAACTTTATTAATATAAAACACATTTTACAAGTCAATCTGGTATATATAGCCACAGAAGGTCAGATACATATTGTAACATCACAATTAAATATGCAGAAATACTATGGGGCATACATTCACATATATTCACATGTGCCGTAAGTTATGCGGCAGATTAATCCAACTTATAAATATACCGTGTTTTTGGTGTAGGGAAATGCTGCACTGGATTTGGACCCATTATATACAGGTCTCCCCGTCCCCCAACCATCTGTCCCAGATCTTTGAATATTTTTGTGTGGATCCCCTGTGTGTGTAGATCAGATTCTTAAATGGCAGGGTGTCATTAACTGCTTTTTTCCACAACTGTAGTGTGGGGCATATTCTGCATCCATCTTTGCGCTATCACTTTGCGTGCTAAGAATAATGTGTAAAAAATGAAAATTGTGTGATATTTATCCATCTCTACATCTGGTAATAGTCCCAAAATACATAACTTAGGGTCCAGCACCACAGGGGATCCCATATTATCATGGAGCAAACGGACAACCTGCATTCAATATGTCTGAACATGTGTGCAGCTCCATATAAGATGGTAAAACGAGCCCGGGTCAGCTCTGCACAGGTGACATATTGGGTCCGGCGTGTGCTGGAACTTTGCCAATCTCACCGGGGTCAGATAGGCTTTGTGTACAATATACATTTGTGTCAGTCGGTCGGACAGCTTAGGGGACACTGTCTTGGTTCCCACCAAAATCTCGGCCCAGTCAGCATCATCTATAAGTCCTACGTCCTGTTCCCATACCGTTTTGGCCTTGTGTGAAACAGCAGCTGCGCCTTGTTGTCTAATTGTGTAATATAAGTGTGATATAAGCTTAGAGGGGTAATTATCCCATAACTATATTCAGCACAGGGTGAGGTTCCATCTCTACATCCAAGTCCGGCAGTTGGGTTCTAAGTGCGTGGCGGAGCTGCAGGTATTTAAACGCTAGTTGGTGTGGAAGGGAAAACTCCTCCTTGAGAACCTGAAACTGCTTGAGCCCAGAGGTGGACAGAACCTGATGGAGATACAATATTCCATGTCTAGCCCAAACTATAGAGTCTGGAACTGTTTCCAGTTCCGGCATATGACCGTTAAGCCACAGTGGAGTGTGGGAGTGAAACCTCCCCAGATTCTGCTTCTTTAGCGATATTTCCCATACCCTTTGGTGATGTAGCAACATGCTGTGTTGTACCGCGCAGAGGGACCTTGTGTTTTTTTTCCCCCGAAGTATAGCCTGAATGGGTGTATAGGCCGGGTGTCCTGGTTTGTCACAAACTAAAGATCTATAGCCCTGCATTTCCGACGTGTGGAAATGGTACATGTGGGAAAGCTGTGAGGCTAAATAATAGTCCTGGAGGTCCGGGAGAGATACACCCCCCATGTCTTTGGGATTTTTAAGGGTTTGCCAAGCTAGCTTGTGTCTACTATTACCCCAGACAAACGAATTTAGGATAGCTTCCATCTGCTTAAAGATTTTTAGGGGAATATATAGGGGGGCGTGCCATATCAGATAAAGAATTTTGGGCAGTAGGATCATTTTAATTAAATTTACGCGTCCCATCACCCCTAATGGTAATCTGGACCACGTCTGCGTTTTATTTTTTGATAAGTTAAACAAAGGGGTTACATTCAGGGGTGTATAGTCTACTAGGTCCATGGTTACCTCCACCCCCAAGTATTTAATCTTGGATACTATAGCAAGTGGTAACAGGGGAGTTGTGAAAGAGGGAGGGAATATATCTATTGGAAGAATCTGAGACTTGTCCCAATTTATACGCAATCCCGAGTATCCCCCCATTTGTTCAGTAAGTCTTAACGCTGCTTGGAGTGATGGTCCCTGATCTGCTAAGTATAGTATGGTGTCGTCAGCATACATTCCTATTTTATCAACCATAGGGCCCCAGCGCAGACCTTGAATATCGGGGTGTGCTCTGATGGCAATGGCCAGTGGCTCCGCTGCCAGCACATACAGTAAGGGAGAGAGGGGACACCCTTGTCGAGTACCCCTCTCAAGTGCGAACTGCTCAGAGAGCCATTCATTCACAAAGATTTTCGCCCTGGGTGTCTGATATAGAAGCTGTACCCATTTTGTAAAGCGTGCCCCAAAACCATAATTATGCAAACATTCCCACAGAAATGGCCATTCCACAGAGTCAAAGGCCTTGGCTGTATCTAACGCCACTACCACCCTCGTCCCCGAGTTGTCGTGTCGGGCTTGGATACTCATATAAAATCGCCTAATATTCATGGCTGTATTTTTCCCCGGCTTAAAGCCTGTTTGGTCCGCATGAATTAAAGTCAGGATAACAGTGTTTAAGCCAGAATTTTAGCTAAAATTTTTATATCTACCTGCAGGAGTGAGATAGGCCTGAAGGATTCAGGGAGATGTGGGTCTTTTCCTGGCTTGGGGAGAACTATGATTTGGGCTTCCTGCATAGACTCAGGGAGAAAGTTCTGATCAAATATAGACTGGTATAATATAATAAAATATAATATAATATATAATTATAATATATAATATAGTTTGTCAGATGTGAGTTGTAGTACAGTGTTGGACTCTCGTTTTAACCTATTTATTCTGGAGGATAATATTCTGCGGGCATGGATTTTAAAGTCGTCCCAGTGTGTAGTGAGGGTGGGGGGTCCCTGCATACCCTCCAAAAGAAGAGCAGCTCCCTGGCAATAGAGTCATGGTCTGTAAGAAGGGATAACCAATGAGGGTTTAGCCACCAGCATCTAGTGGAAGAAGCTATTCGCAAGGATGCCGTTAGCCAACATGGAGAGTGGTCTGACAGGGTTCTAGGGGCAAATCCTGAGCCTGTGACTTTTGGCAAAAGGGCCCTGGAAACGAGTATGTAGTCTATTCTGGACATGGTATTGTGACTTATTGAGTGACAAGTATATGCTCTAGTCGTGGGGTTAGTATGTCTCCACACGTCAAACTCGGTCAGTGTACGGTACAACCTAGTATGCAGTGGTTCATCAGGTCTGATTTCAGCCCATGCCGGGTGGTCAAGAGATGGAGTCATCGTGTGATTGAAATCCCCCATCCACACTACTGGTATAGACGGGTACAACGCTATAAATGCAAGACCCTCTGTGATCACGTCTGCCCTATATGGAGGGGGGATATAGCTAGCCAGTATCAACAAGGGGTCTCCCCCCACAATTGCATGTAGAAAGAGGTACCTGCCCTGCCGATCCGACACCATGGAGACCAATTCAAAAGGTGTAGATTTTGCAATCAACACTGATACCCCTCTAGACATATTGGTGTGGGTGCTATGGTAAGCCCACCCCACCCAAGGATGCTTCAGGGCCGCCTGTAAGTGACCCGTGACATGTGTCTCCACTAATGCAACAATATCCACCCTTTGACTTTTTAAATATTGTAATGCCCCGTACACACGGTCGGACTTTGTTCGGACATTCCGACAACAAAATCCTAGGATTTTTTCCGACGGATGTTGGCTCAAACTTGTTTTGCCTACACACGGTCGCACAAAGTTGTTGGAATTTCCGATCGCCAACAACGCGGTGACGTACACCACGTACGACGAGACTAGAAAAGGATGGTTCAGAACCAAGCGCGGCACCCTTTGGGCTCCTTTTGCTAATCTCGTGTTAGTAAAAGTTTGGTGAGAGACGATTCGCGCTTTTTCAGACTCGTGGCTTTCAGATCGTTTTCTGACGTTCAGTTTGTGCTTGTGGGTTTGTATCTGCTCTTCAGTGCGTGCAGTCAGTTCGTATCAGAGTTTTCTGTGTGATCTTGCCTGCTCGTTGCTGTTTTTCAGGTCGCTCTTCACAGGCCTTGCTGTTCTTCAGTGGGTTCTGTTACTTCGTTCTGAGCAGCCGACCGTTTTCTAGCCATGTTTTGTATGCGTACTCCTCGTAGAGTTCGTGCTGTGCGGGGGCTTGGTGTTGGGGTCCTGACCTTGACACAAGTCCAGTCCATGAACAGGGTGGGGAGGAGTTCATGGACCAAGAATTGGTTGCTTCAGCGTGACCAGTTCTCTCATATGCCTTTGCTCCGTGAGATCCGTGAGAATAATCCTGATGATTTCAGGAACTTTCTCAGGATGACGGACCCCGTGTTTCACCGTTTGTTGGCTTCGCTGACCCCCTATATCAGCAGGCAGGATACCTGCATGAGGCAAGCCATCACTCCGGAGCAGAGGTTGGTCGCTACCTTGCGGTATTTGGCCACAGGGAGAAGTCTGCAGGACTTGAAGTTCTCAACAGGCATCTCCCCCCAGGCTCTGGGGATCATTATCCCAGAGACCTGTTCTGCCATCATCCAGGTCCTGCAGAAGGAGTATATGAAGGTAAGATTTTTATCCTTTTATATCATATTTTATTGTATTGAATGTTTGCTAATATCTTGTATTTCTTTCCTCATTCCCTAATTACCATGATTGGAATATGCTGTGAATGTCCCCTTTGTCCTCATGCATGCTGGATTTTTATGTAATTATTATTTTATGTCCTTCATACATATTTGTCCTTCAATAACCTCTCCAGCATGGTGTCTCCTGCCCTATATTCACCTCATGTAGTCACTTAACAATGTATTTTATCAGCTCCATAGTAGTGCTTTACCCCAAACACCCCCTAAAATGTTTGTTAATGTTATTTTAGCTTTAAATTCAGGCAGAGTGCCAGAGGCTTTTTTTGTGGTGTCCACAAATTTTTGGTAACCCTCCCTCCCCCCAACTGCTAGGTCAGCTGATCCCAATTCTCTATCCTCAATCATCTATCTGCTGACTTTGCCAAACCCATACACACTATACCCATCTCTTTACTGGTCAGATTTATGGATGAATTCCCCAAAGCATGTAGTGCAAGGGCCTGCCTGTATACTTTCCAATGGAACTGTTTAAAGTTTTTGTATCCTATTATTATCTTGATAGGTAATAGCAGAATGTCCAAATGTCCTCAAATGTGTACAATGTGTATTTATATCTTTGTATTCAGACACTTCTTACCTGTCCAGTGGTCTGCTAATAGTGTAACTAAGGAGGGGCTGTTCCAAGTAATACCCTGTATTTAGGCATTCATCTCAAAATGAAGTGGAGGGTTACCTGTCCAAGAGTTCCCCCCCTATAATGTTAGAAATGGCCCATGAGAGGGGGGAGGGGGAATATGATAGGTGTACCTTATACTTTGGCCTTGTTAAATTCCCCTTATTAAATGCTATCTGGAGGTTGCCCCATAATGTTTGTGTATAATCTGCTTGCCATGTTTCTGTGAAAAAATAGTAATGTTTATTGTTTTTTCCTCAACAGTTTCCTTCCACGCCACAGGAATGGCAGACTGTGGCCTCCCACTTTGCCCAGCGGTGGGACTTTCCTAACTGCGGAGGGGCAATTGATGGGAAACACGTCCACATCGTCCCACCGCCCAACTCGGGGTCGTACTATTATAATTACAAGGGGTTTAATAGTATAGTGATGTTGGCGGTGGTGTCGGCTAATTACGACTTCTTGTATGTGGACGTGGGGAAGAATGGCCGGATGTCCGATGGTGGAGTGATCGCCCAGACGGAGTTCTACAGGCATCTCCAGAATGGCAGCTTGGACTTGCCACCTCCAGAGGACAATGTTGAAGGTCTCCCATTTGTGTTCGTTGCTGATGAAGCATTTGCGCTGGGGGACCACCTGATGCGGCCATTCCCGATGAGGACCCTTACCCCGGAACAGAGGGTTTTTAATTACCGGCTGGCCGAAACACGAAGAGTGGTGGAGAACACATTTGGAATCCTGGCCAGCCGGTTCCGATTATTTCTGACACCCATCCATATGGCGGAGTATAAACTGAACCATATAATACTTGCCTGCTGTGTTCTCCATAATTTTTTAAGAAAACATTCAGCCAACTATGCTGGCTCAGTTGGGCCTGAGGCCCGGAATCCCAAATCCATCAACACTGACGGCGCTTGAAAGTGGCCGTCCTGGCTTGCCCTCCCTGAATGCCCGTGATGTCCGGTTACGCTACCTGGAGTTCTTTGCGGGTAGGGGGGCTATCAATATGCCAGAGAATCTGTGACACCTTTGTAAAATAAAAAAAAAACAAAAGAAATTCTTGGTGGACATTTACTGCTTGTGTTTGTTTTAGCTGACCCTGACAGAAATGTTTTGAGTGCAGAAAATGTCGTGATTGGGTAACCTTATAAAAAATAGTGTTGGCTGGTACTTCCTAAATGCCAAAACACATTTCACTACAAGTGCACTTGCAACTGCACTGAACCTGCACTTGTAGTGCAAAGTGTAATTGCCCTTAGGAAATAACCCCCATTTGTGCATAAAACAGCAATTACATCACCCCAAAAGTGTTGTAGTGTTGAGACAATAATCCACACATTCTTGAGTAAGGCACTTTTTTATAGCTGCACAATCACATGTGCATTTCCGCAAGGTTTTTAAAACAAACCAACATGTTTGTTGTATAACAATGTTTGCAGTAGCATTATCAAAAATCGAAATATCCATTTCAGATAAAACAGGCCTGTGTAAAACCAACAAGAAAGCCAAAAAACTTGAACTTACAAAGTTCACATATGGTAAAACCTGAAGGCTATATCAGACATGAGTATTTAGGAACTGTGTTTGATATAGCGTTCAGATGGGGGGAAATCACCCCTGGAAAAGCCAAATTTGGAAGATGCACACCAAGTTCAGAATGTCAACATGTGCTATCTGCCATCAGGGGGGATCAAGGGACGTGTTTTGGGGGAGCAAGCCCTTCCTCAATGCGACTTTATAATTGAGGAAGGGGTTGCACCCCCAAAACGCGTCCATTGCTCTCCCGTGATGGCAGATAGCACATGTTGGCACACTGTGTGCATCCTCCAAATTTGGCTTTTCTAAACATTGTAAAAATTTTAGTAACATAAAACAGGTGATTTTGTGGGGTTTAAATTCGCCCCAAAACATCAATGATGTTATTATTTTTTTTAATAACATCAGTGATTTGTTGCTGGATGTTTTGCAATTGGAGATTACACCCCATGATCTCCCCGATGAGTATCTGGGCACTTTCAGATGTAAAGCGTTCTGGATCACGATCACCTAAAAAGAGATAAAGAACAAAAAAAAGGTCTCAAAAATCTGCCACCATCCATCTCTTTTACCTGAGTCTGTGGTCGCAGACACTCACCTGTTGTGGTGCCAATCTCCACCACATCTTCTTCTTCCTCCTGCTCAGCTTCTTGGGTTTGTATTTCCCCTTCTTCCAGAGGGGGGGGGTCTCTGGTCTCCTGGGATGAGGGGTGTCCGAGTCTTTTCTCCCCTATGTAAAACAAAAATGGTATAATTAGCACACAGATATTTGATGGCAGAACTAGAAATAGGAAACATTGCTTGGAAGTGGGGTACAATTATCTATTTTAGCCGAGTTCCAAGATGTATATTTTTTATTGCCCTTTGTCAAGCTGCAATACTTTACCTGTTTGGTACAAGCTTCACAGATGTAGCCCCCCCTATAGTATACACTGGAGCACCTGTGTGGCCCCCCTAATAAAAAGGGTGTTCTGGGGTCCCACACTAGTGCTGCAGTGTCCAGATGTGAAAACAGCTGCTCAGTATCCTCTCCTTACACACAATCTAGTTTGCATTTCATTCTAGTAACAAACCCATCTACACAAACAAATATTTGGCATCCAAGTAGGCCCCCAAAAATGTGTGAAAATGCAATGGTGTTCTAGAGCCCGAAAGAAAAATGTTTGATACGAACGAATAATGGGCCCATGAACATTAAAGCTGACCTTTTGAAACGTTACAATTACTAAAAGCATATGGAGCAGAACGAACGGAATAAAGACAGAAAGAATAGGAACACAGCACAACTACTTACTTTTTTGCAGCACTCTCCGGATCTTTCGGTACTGCTCTGGCTCTCTCAACTTCAGGTCCGACCACCGCTTCCTGAGCTGATCTTTAGACCTTTGTACCCCGAAATTCCGCTCAAGACTCCTGACCACTTTCGCCATGATCTTGGCCTTTCTGATGTTGGGGTTGGGGTAAGGCCCATATTTTCCGTCATAGTCGGACTTCTTCATGATGTCGACCATCTCCAACATCTCCCCAAACGACATATTTGTGGCCTTAAAACGTCTCCTTCTGGATCGGGACATGCCTGGATCCGGGCTTTCCTCCTCCTCCTCCTCGTTGTTCGAATTAGCACGCACCTGCTGTAACTCCGCCATGTGCTCTTCACCCACTGCGCCGAACGAAAAGGGGCGGGGAATAGACTAGAAAGAACGTCAGGGGCGGGCGGAGTTACACGCATGCGCAGTGTGTATAAAGCGTAACACGCGTGCGTATTACGTACGATCTGTAAGCGGAGGAAGGAGCATTGGACGCGCCGATCGTAAGAACGAAGGTAAGAGCCAAACTTGTGCCTATACTGCTTCTAGATTGAGGCCTATATTGTAACAAGATTAGGAGAGTTTTGTCTGACATTAGGCTTTGTCTTGTGTTGTGTCTTGCAGTGAACATGGATATCTTAATGAAAGATAATGACTTCATGTCAGTATTCATAGATATGCTAAGTGAGCTGCCCTGTCTGTGGGAGATTACCTACCCCCATTTCAAGAACCAAGCAAAGAGGAAGGCAGCACTGGAGCAATTGTGTGAAATTGTGAAGCAGGTGATCCCCACGGCAGACATCACTTATTTCATTGGTGGCCTGAGGAGCACATATCTAAGGGAGCGCAAGAAAGTCCTGGATTCACAGAGATCCGGAGCAGCAGATGACATCTATGTCCCCAGGATGTTGTACTACGACAGGCTGCACTTTCTGGCAGGCCAGACTGAACCCAGGCCATCCCTCTCCAGTCTTCCTTCCACGCTTCCTTCCCCCCCGGCTGAGGCTTCTGACGCCCAACCTGGGCCTTCCAGGCCACATGTGGAGGAGCCCAGATTGAGCCAGGTATAGCATTCCTCTAAATATTTCTGCTTGTCCAATCAATGATGATAACTAGATGTTAGTTGGGAGTACTAATTTAGGATTGTGATTGATGATGCAAAACATTACAACCATGTCCCTTTTTCATACACAGGGAAGTCTCAGCCAGGAGGTGGCCGGGCCGAGCCGGCTGGCTGATATCAAGGTCCCTCCCCTACATCTGAAAACAGAAAGTGGCAGTAGGACGAGTACCCTAGAGGAGGCGGCTATAGCATTCTTTTGGAGGGCTACAGAGGTCCTGGGAGCACCCCACACCAGGCTGGAGAACATTGCTGCATTCATAGCATATAAAATGCAGAGGATGGAGGAGGGCCAAAAAGCCATGTGTGAGGCCCTCATATCAGAGGCTCTGGAGAAAGGTATGAGGGGCCAAATTACACCTCACACACAGCTTTGGGATGGTCCTCCTCCTCCTCCTGCAGGTCCTCCTCCTCCTCCCTCTCCTCCAGGTCCTCCCAGTCCTCCTCCAGGTCCTCCCAGTCCTCCTCCTCCTCCTCCTCCAGGTCCTACTCCTCCTCCTGCCACATCTCCAACTGCACAGCCACAGCCCGGAAGGAAGCGTGGAAGGAAGACCAGACAGTGATTGCTCTGGGTTCAGTCTGGTTGGCCAAAAGATGCAGCCTCTTGTGGTACCACAGCCTGGGGACACACATGTCATCTGCTGCTATCCGGATCTCTGGGACTTCTGGACCAGACTGCCCTCCCTTACATATGGACTCCTCAGGCCACCAATTTTGATGTTGAAGAATTGATGTCTGCCGTGGGGGTCCCAGGCTTCGCTAATTTCTCCTGTTGATCCAGTGTTGCCTTCCTCTTTGTTTGGTTCTGATCCCTTAATAAAGGATTTTTGTTTTGAATTATACTCTCCTATGTGTTTTACTTCAAAAATGACAGTTTGTGAGGATTCAGGTACATTTCAAATATACAATGTGAAATGAACAAGGGACACCAACACCAAACAATCTCCTGGAGATTAAATAATAAAAGATATCAATGGTGTTGGGGTAACTTGACACACAAAACACACACAAAAATATTCTGGAGTAAAAATAAAAATAACATTGAGCAAAGATCAGCCTTGGAAAAAATCCAAACATTAAAGAAAAAAAAAGGCTGAAAATCCCCAAAAAAAAAAAATAAAAAAATAAAACTGTCAGATGTGACAACTAATAACAATATATTGAGGGAATCCCACTAAAAAAAAACACAAATAAAACTTTGTGAGAAGTGTGTGTGAATATGAACAGCAAAACGACTTAATTCTTGGCACATTATAAAGAAGAAGAGAGTGCGCTGTATTAAACCATTTTTAACATTGCAGCGTGACGAAAGTGCTGTATCCATTGCGAACGCTAAGTTTACCAGAACGAGCTGTCCCGTGTCGGAATTTCTTCTGAGCATGCGTGGCACTTTGTGCGTCGGAACAGGCCACACACGGTCGGAATTGACGCGATCGGATTTTGTTGTCAGAAAATTTTATCTCCTGCTCTCCAACTTTGTGTGTCGGAAAATCCGATGGAAAATGTCCGATGGCGCCCACACACGGTCGGAATTTCCGACAACACGCTCCGATCGGACACTGTCCAACGGATAATCCGACCGTGTGTACGGGGCATTAGACTGCTGTCCTTTTAATCTTATCCCGCATGCCCCGTACATTCCACATCATAAATTTAATGTCTACCATGGTGTTCACATGCACATATATCGCATGTGGATCCGCAGGGCGACCTCTCCTCAAACCAAGGCAGCACACCCACCCCGCAAGTAAACCAACACATTGCATATGTAGTAAGTGTTTGTTTAAAAACATTCCAAGTAAAGAACACGTGCACAACGGTGCTAACATTCCCAATGCTCTGATCAAAAGATCCAGCATTTTCCTTCCCTCCCAGCTTCTCGCCTCCCCAACTTGGCGTAAGCATACATTCCCATGCAACCTTTGTATAGATCATCTTCCAGCCAGCAACATTAGCTGGAGGTACAATACTTAGAATATAATAAGCAAAAAGGTACAAAATATAAAGAAAAAGAAAAAGGGGGTTGCAAACATGATGGGGGCGATTATTCACTGAGTGAAACAAGGTTAGGGCACGAATCATGCCCTTTGTCTCTGTCTCCATCCAAGAGATGCTCTCGCTGCAAGGGTATACAGTCATCCTGATGTATCAGAGTTCAGGGGCCTCTACCCCACGGTATCCCCATGTATAAGCTGTGAGGGCAATGAGATGCACAGTGTGATAAGCTCTATGGTCCAAAGAGCTCCAGGCCCGAAGCCGAGTTTCCAGGGTTAACAAGAAGTCAAATCCCCCCCCCCAAGGGGAGTACAAGGATCGGGCCCCCTAACTTCAAAAGGGGGGAGGGGGGAATCTCCGTTCTTACATTCAGTAATGCATGTGCTATAAAGTTGGGGGGGTAGTAGAAAGAGGCAAATGGAGAATCGGGAGTACCCCCCACAACGGAGGGGACATTCAGAAGAAAAAGGGGGCCCGTCAACAAAAAACAATAGTGACAGTACTCACAGTAACATGCCGCAAACCCGTTCATCCATCTGGACGTCCGCGTCGATCCAGCCAGTGTACTGCCGCCTTCGGGTCCTCAAAAAATATGGCTCTGCCATCTTCCTCCACTCTCAGTCTGGCCGGGAACAACATGGCATATTTAAGGTGCACCGCTCTGAGCCACCTCTTGACATCTTGAAACTGTGCTCGCTTTCTTTGGACTTCGTTAGAGAAGTCGGGAAACACTGCGACATGTCTGTTGCCCAGGGCGATGTTACCCTTCTCTCTGGTTAGTCGAAGGATTTTATCTCTATCTCTAAAGTTAAGAAATTTGGCAATAAAAGTTCTGGGAGGGGCTCCCACAGGAGGAGGTTTTGCTGGGACGCGGTGCGCCCGTTCCACTGCGAACATAGCAGAAAAGGCCTCTCTTCCAAAGTGTTGAATCAGGAGGGATTGCAAGTATTCAGCGGGGTTGGTGCCCTCAGCCTTCTCAGGTAAACCAATAAAACGGAGGTTGCAGCGTCTCAGACGATTCTCCATATCATCTTGGTGAGCGTGTAGCTGCTGAATCTGGCGCTGCAGGTCCTCCGTGGTGTGTCTCAGGGGGTGCAGAATGTCCTCCGCCGCTCGGATGCGTGTCTCAGCTTCGGTAACCCTGTCCTTTACCTTAGATAGGTCTTGGCGCAGCAGGAAGATGTCAATTTTGACCTCATCTATTTTGGCGGTGAGCGTCCCCTGCAGCGTCGCAATGGCATCCAGGACCTTAGCTGTGTCTGCGCCCTGATGGTCTGCCGCTGAGCACGTGCCCTCGCCATTTTTTGCCTGCGGGTCTTGGTCTTGATGGCGATATTTCACCAACTTATCCACCGCCTCGGAACTTCTTTTCGACTGGGACATGTTCCCTCTCTGCTCCGAAGTGCGGGCAGCCAGGCCGTCCCCAGGTAACGCCAAATGGTCGCCGCTCCGGGAATTAGGCCTAATTCTCGTCCCCAAAGCCAAAGCTAGATGTATTTGTACCTGGACCGCAGTCACAGGCAGCCCAGAGATCGTTTTAGGAGGGGAAGTGGCACAGGACACTTAATAAAGTCAGGATATCTCCCCCAGGCCGCCGCTGGGTGTAGCAAGATGGCCGTCGCTCCTGAGCACAGGCCTAAGCTGCGGCCCACTTTAGGGCAATTATTGTATATAAAAAGTACCCCTATAGCGACCTGAGGTATTCCAGAGGGTCTTACAAGAGATGGGCAAGTTTGGACCAGCTCTTCTAATTCTTTCTTATATTGCTTTATAGGATTCACATTCAATACTTCATATGTGTCCCTATCTTCCAATATTGTATTCCTTTCTTGTTTATACTGTTCAGTAGATAATACTACAACCCCCCCCCCCCCCCCTTTGTCCGCCAGGGAGACAACTATATCCTTTCTGGTCTCCAAAAGCTTAATACCATTTTTATGGTCCCTATGTTCATATACTTTTTTAATTGGTAATTCCTCAAGGTCTGCCGTAACCAAACGTTTAAACATGTCAACATATTTATTAGTTATTATTGAAAATCTTAGGGTTAAAAACAGATTTATTCCTTAGCCCTGTGTGGCTACCCTCCACTGCTGTTCTCTCAATGGGATTTTGGGCATAGTACTTTTTAACATTCAATTTCCTAATAAATTTCTGAATCCCTACATACATTTCAAACTTATTCAGGCCTTTTTTTAATCCCCTTATCAAGAGTAATGAGTTCTTCCCTTGTAAGACTTGTTCCACTCAAATTGTGGATCCCCTCACCTAATTTTCCAGCCTTTCTTATATTGTTGTATCCTTCTGCCTGCTCTCCCTCCTCTTTTTCTACACCTCTTCCACCCAACCCTTCTCTAAAAAAGAAGAATTATCATATACAGTGTCCTGGTCATCTTCATAAAGTGGTTGATACCTATTATGAGTAGCCACTTCATAATTATCCTCTGGGAGTCTATACGGCCTCGGTCTTTGGGGTTTTGGTGAATAATTTTGCTCTTGTGTGTCCTCCCCGTCCTGTATTCATTAAAGGAAAGAATAGTAGTTTGTTTAGGGTTTACTTTTGCCCACAGTAATATGGCGCATGTTGGGGCTTCATTATCATGTCTGCCGTGATATACACTTGGAGCCTGTGACCAGTGTTACTATTGACATGAACGACTCCAATATCATGGCTGCGGCCAGGGTTTTTGTATAGACAGGCCCACAACAAAATGGCGTGCATCGTGGCTTCACTTTAATGACCGCCAGTGCAGTATATATTTCAGCAGCTTCCACCATCCAATCAGATCCCCCTGAGGAAGACATGTGATCGCCCTGTGTCGTCACGTGTAGGGGAGGGGCCAGGACAGTGGAAGAGACAGTCACTTGCTCTCTGAGCTAGCTGCTGATTCACACAAGCCCGCAATCCATTTGGAGAGGATTTTAACATTGTATGTTTTCTATAGCCTGGTGTGCTGCAAGCACCCATAAAGTGTGATTTCTCTGATGTTGACCCACAATTAATTTCTATATTTAAACGATAATGCACTATCTGGCCTCTTTTGTATTTTAAATTGAGCATACCATCTTTGGATTACACCTGGGGTAGCCTGTAAATACTGCTAATTTTTGATATTTTGATGTTTACTTCAATTTTTTTATATTTCTTTCACTGTGCACTTGCTTGACAACATTTCATTTATATATTTTTTACGATTCATATTATTTGTTTGGGAATTCAAGTTGCTCCAACACGCACCCCAAGTTTGGGAGGGAAGTTTAAGGAAAAAAAACTTACATTTGAATGCCCATCAATGCAGCCTTATCAGTGTCCATCTGCAGCCTTGACAGTGTCAGTGTAGCCTTGTCAGTGTCCATCTGTAGCCTTGTCCATCATTGCAGCCTTGTCAGTGTCCATCTGCAGCCTTGTCAGTGTCAGTGTAGCATTGTCAGTGTCCATCTGTAGCCTTTCCCCTGTGTCATTTGCAGACTACTGCCGTTTAAAAATGGCGCCGCCGTTCTCGGCAGCTTTTGGCCGCTCACGGCGGTTTTCGGCCGCTCTCGGCCATTCTCGGCGACTCTCGGCGGCTTTCGGGCATTCTCGGCGGCTCTCGGCAGCTGTGCCGAAAGCCACAGAGAGTGGCCGAAAGCCGCCAAAAGGCTTACAATCGGCGGGGGATTGGCGTATAACACGCACCGGAGATTTTCCCCTGAATTTAAAGGGGAAAAAAATGCGTGTTATACGCAGATAAATACGGTGTATATATATATTTTCATCTGAGTGAGTGATATATCACATAGCGCTGCATTTGTATATTTTTAATATTTTATACACAGAATATGGGAGTGTGAATATGCTTAGCGGCTGTGGATTGGTTCTCTTACGTTTAAAACAAACATTCTTTGGACACTCTTCATTGGTAGCTCGCAAGACATCTATCTATAACACATCATTTTAAAGCTTGACATGTTTGCTACCTAATTACCCTATATTTTCTATTCTACCAAAAGTGGGTAATATATTGTGTTTTTATGTTAACAATAATTAATTTTAGTGCATTGTTCCCTAAAAAAATGCATTTGATAAACAGTTCTGCAAATATCGTGCAACGCAAGGAACCAAAACCGTTATTTTATTCTACAGGGTTTTTGCTTTCAGAAAATATATTTTATGGGATTTAAAGTACCGTATTTATTGGTGCATAACACGCACTTTTTCCCCCTTAAAATCAGGGGAAAGTCGTGTGTGCATGTTATGCGCCCAAACGCCTGCCTCGGAGGGGAAGGAGGGAACAAGCGCCGCTGAAATAGACAGAGTCGAATCTCCTGTGTACTCACTCGGCTCTGCTCGCAGTCACGCCCAGTCCCGCCCCCTAGCATTGGCGTCCAGCCATTGGACCGGTGTTATGTCCATCATAAGAGCCGGGCCAAGGGGCGGGACTGCTAGACGTGCCAAGTACACAGGAGATATGGCACTGTTTATTTCGGCAATAACAAGGCTGCAGATGCGCACTGATCATGCTGGAAAGAGGGGCAAGACTGTAGATGGGCACTGATCATGCTGCAATGATGGGCAAGGCTGCAGATGGACACTAATCATGCTGCAGATGGGCGCTAATCAGGTTGCAATGATGGGCAAGGCTGCAGATGGGCACTGATCATGCTGCAATGATGGGCAAGGCTGCAATGATGGGCAATGGCGAAGCTGTAAATGGGCACTGACCATTATTTTGCTTCAAAGTAGTTTATTTTAAACTTCCCTCTCAAATTGAAGGTGCGTATTATATACCGATGTGTGTTATATGCCGATAAATATGGTAGATCTTTCTTTTGGTGGCATTTGCTCACAGTTTTTATTTTTTGCGCTATAAACAAAAAGAGCGAAAATTTTGAAAAAAAAAACAAAAACAAGATTTCTTACTTTTTGCTAATAATAAATATCCTAAAAAAATGTAAAAAAAATAAATTTCTTCATCAGTTTAGGCCAATATGTATTCTTCTACATATTTTTGGTTAAAAAAAAAAAAAATGCAATAAGCATATATTGATTTTTTTGCGCAAAAGTTCTAGCGTCTACAAAATATTGAATAGATTTATGGCATTTTTATTTTTTATTTATTTTTTTACTAGTAATGGTGGCGATCTGTGATTTTTAGCGGGACTGCGACATTGTGGTAGACAGATCGTGGACAATCTTCTGGGACACATCACAGGTCCCAGAAGATTGCCCAGCCAATCACAGCAGGCAGCGTGGCTCGTGCATGTGCAGTGTGTGCCCAGCTGGCGCCCACAGTCACAGTGCCGGCGTCAAGGAGAGGAGGGGAAGAGGAGTGGGGCTTCGTTCGCCCGCATTGCTGGACCGTGGGACAGATGAGTGTCTGATTATTAAAAGTCAGCAGCTACACTTTTTGTAGCTGCTGACTTTTATATGGGTGGAACTTTGCTTTAAGCTCTTTTTTACATTAAATGTTTTAGCATTGTAAAATGTAACTTAATGTGAATAACTTTTGGTGTGATTTACCAAATGAGCTGAAATTTTCAGAACCTGTTGGCATAGATAGCGTTTGGGGGAAATTGGTTAACATTCAAGGTCTTTTTTGTACGTTAAGCCACATTCGGCTCCCCAAAAAACAAACTTAATGTCCCTAGTTTGCCTTGTGGAACACCGAATTGCATGAAACTTATAGGATAGATTTGGGAAGTTGAGAACTTAGGCTGTGCAAAGTTTCAGGGCAATTGATTGTGGTTTAGGCACTTTAAGCTACATTAAGCCATTTTCACAATAAATGTTTTAGTATGTCCCCTAGCAGAACCACTAAATTTAGACTAGGGACTGCTTAGAATTGGGTTCCTACAGTTGCTTTATCCTCTATACTAAATGGAATTATTTAACTTGCAGTATGAACCATTGCTCATTTTGTTTAATCTGCTGTTTAACTTCAAAAGCTAGTTAAAAATTGGAGTGGTTGCAATTTTAGTATACCTTGCTCGCTGTAATTGGCGCGGGGGCACAATGGACAGCTTCAGGTTTCCACTGTGCTCTTGTTGGGTTTCTAATGTATCCCTGTGCCTTAAACCCTGGTTCACATTGGTGCAATTTGACATGTCAAATCACATGTCAATTCGGCAGCAATTGCTGGCAATGGCACCGTCATAATCGGTGCGACGCTGCACTTGCGGCACCGCACTGATTTCAAAAAGTAGTTTCTGTACTACTTTTTGCGATTTCAGGGTGCGATTTACATTGAAATCTGTGCAGAAACCCACACAGATGTCTCTGAAATCGCTGTCCAAAATGGGACTGACATGCGGGAGTGCAATCGTGCGAGTTCAGCTGAACTCGCGCAGCTTCATTCCCGTAGCTCAGTGTAAACCTAGGCTTAAGGAGGAATGGCCTGCCTCCAAGCACACCTGACATTAGTTTATTCACTGCTATTTACAGCGGGTAAAATAAGTATTGAAAACGTCACCATTTTTCTACTTAAATATATTTCTAAAGAAGCTATTGACATGAAATGTTCACCACATGTCGGTAACAAAAACACCATACCAACAGTGAAGTTTGGAGGTGGGAACATCATGTGGGGCTGTTTTTGATGATGAATGGAAAAATGTACCAACACAATCTTGATAAAAAATCTGCTGCTATCTATCAGGATGATGAAGATGAAACGAGTGTGGACATTTCAGCAAGACAATGATCCCAAACACAAAGCCAAGGAAACTCTCAGTTGGTTTCAAAGAAAGAAAATAAAGCTGCTAGAATGGCCGAGTCAATCACTTGACTTGAATCCAATAGAAAATCTATAAAAAGAACTAAAGATCATACAGTAGTTCATAGAAGAGGCCCATGGAACCCTCAAGATTTGAAGACTGTGTGGAAGAATCGGCCAAAATCACACCTGAGCAATGCATGCGATTAGTTTCTCCATATAGGAGGCGTCTTGAAGCGGTCATTACCAACAAAGAATTTTGTACGAAGTAATAAATACATTTCAGTAAAGCTGCGTACTACACGCGAGCGGAATGTCTGACAGAAAAAGTCAGACGGAAGCTTTTAATCGTCTATTCCGATCATGTGTGTGCCTCATCGGACTTTTTTTTTTTTTTAATTCTGACGGACCTAGAAATAGAACATGTTCTAAATATTTCCGACTGAACCAATTCCCACCGGGAAAACTGCTTGTCGGTATGCTGTTCCGACGGACCAAAAACGACGCTTGCTCTGAAGCAAGTACGAGACGGAAGCTATTGGCTACTGGCTATTGAACTTCCTTTTTCTAGTCCCGTCGTACGTGTTGTACGTCACCGCGTTCTTGACGGTCGGACTTTGGGTTGACCGCGTGTAGGCAAGACCACTTGAATAGAATTCCGTCGGAGTTCCGTTGGAGAAACCTTCGGAGTTTATTCCGACGGCAAAACCGGTCATGTGTACGCGGCATAAGGCTCGATTCACACTAATGTGTTTTGAGAGGCATTTTGCAGTAATGCAGGGCAATTTTTTTAATATGGGTTCCTAGGGAACATGTTCACATCAATGCATTTTTGTGCCTCTGTTTTTTTGGAAAGGGTCGGGGACTTTGTTTCCTTGCAAAATGCAGCATTTTGCATGTAATAGACTTCAATGGACCCGCTTCCAAAACACAAGTACCGTGTTTTTACCGCAATTTGCATTGTGCGATGTGTTTTTCTTTTGTAGCTGTATATTCACTGTATACTATATATAACTGGTTGCTAAGGAGGGGGCCGGGAAGCCGGCCACCGCATCCTTAACAACCGATGAGTCATCAGTTGTCAGCGGGCTTCCCCGCTGATTGTAAAAATAAAGAATTGCCGGCTAAAAATAAAATTGTGAAAAAAAAACAGCGTCCATACCAGGCCTTTTAGTATGGATTAAGAGGAGACCCCCCAATATCTTCTTCTTCCCTCCTTCTTCCTCCATCTTCTCTCACATCTTCCTCTTCTGGGCTTCTCCTTCTCCCGCTGCTTCTTCTTCCGCTCTTCTTCTTTCTCCTGTCTTCTTTGTCCAGCGTTCTCCTTCCTCTGCCGCTGTAAACCCTCCTCTGATGCTGAGTCCCGCTCCCGTCAACGACCCTCCTCCGATGCTGAGTTCTGCTCCTGTCGACGACCCTCCTCTGATGCTGCGTCCCGCTGATCTGTCCGTGCCGATGTCAAGCAACATGGGGGCAAGGTGCTTTGGGGCAGGGGGGGTGCGAGCCCCCCCTGCCCCAAAGCACTGACCCCCCCATGTTGAGGGCATGTGGCCTGGTATGGTTCAGGAGGGGGGCACTCGCTCGTCTCCTCCATTTCCTGACCTGCCGGGCTGCATGCTCAGATAAGGGTCTGGTATGGATTTTGATGGGGGCCCCACGCCATTTTAAAAAAAATTTTGGCATGGGGGGTCCCCTCCGAATCCATACTAGACCCAAGGGCCTGGTATGGACCTGGGGGGACCCCCTGCTGTTTTTTTTCAAGATTTTTTTTTTTTACATTCAGTGGGGAAGCCCGCTGACAGCTAATGATTCATCGGTTGTTAAGGACATGGCGGCTGGCTTCCCGGTCCCCTCCTTAGCAACCAGCTATATACAGTGTAAAAAAAAAAAAAACCCAAAAAAACACAAATCGCTGCATATTTGCGGTAAAATCACAGTAAAAACGTGTGTCCAAAAACTAAAAAAGCACTGCAGAAATGCTCAAAAGCAACATGCATAGATGTGAATCGAGCCTTAGCGTGTTCAGTACTTTTTCCCTGTGTGGTTCCATTTTATTATACATAACTTCATTTCTGAACTTATTTGTTTTGCTTTCTTTGGATTGCATGGGTTGTTACCGACATGTGATGAAAATTTAATGTCAATTGCACCTTTAGAAATATATTTACCTAGAAAAATGGTGACATGTTTAATACTTATTTTACCCTCTGAATGTCCATGCACACATTTACAGGCAGTCGTGTTTTGAGGCAAACCCCCCCCCCAAAAAAAACCCTCCCTGCCAGCTCAACGACTGACACGCCTAAACATACGTTAACACTAGGTGCGTCTATCTCTTGAGCATTAACTCATTTCTATGGCCAGAATAAAGTATTATTCTGACCAATGAAATAATTCATGCCCAAGCACTTGAAATGCCTAAACACGTCTAACCGTGCCTAAACGCATTAACAAAAAAAACAAATCTTTAGGCACATTTTTGATGCTGCTTTTCTCCTGCCAGGGGAAAGGTATTCAGGAGAGCTGGGCAAATGTAAAGTGTGCATGAGACCTTAGAGTTAGGACCACACTTTACAGAGGAGCCTTGACAAGGGGGTGCAGCTTCCACATACTGTATATTTGCAAATGTGTGCAACTAAAGCCTAGCACACGCTATAAGTAGTTTTTTTTGGTTCAGCCCGGTGGGCTGAACTTAAAAAAACCTGACAGATCGCTGTATAACACAAGCGATGTTGGTACAGCGATCTCCCCCACTGTGTTCTGACAGGGGGGCTGCCCCGCTGCCAGAACACACCAGCCATCATAGGTGTGCGCAGTCTATTCTATTAGGGTGTGCACCCCAAAGCTCAAACACGTGTGTGTGTGTGTGTGTATGTATGAATAATATACTGTATACACACACTCTTATAAATATATGTAAAACACATTTTAAAATGTGTTAAAACACAGACGGTGTTGGTAGGGCAGTAAACGTGTCAGTAGCGCAAAGCCACCCCCCCCCTTTGGTGAAATATCAGCAGGGGGAATCTGCGCTGCACGGGGTGATTAGGGTGTGCCCAGACACACCTGGCACACCCCCTGCGTGCACGCCTATGCCGGCCATCAGATCAACAGAAACTGGTTGTGAGATCAGCTTCTGTCGGACAGGCAGCTGTACACACGGGCTGAAAGTTGGCTGGTTTCTACCATAACAGACGATTTTGGCCCGTGTGTGGGGCTTAAAACAGTTTTTAGCTCAAATTGCTTGTAAATGTACTGGGAAAACATATGTTCGTTTCTGGTGGAGAACCATCCAGGTGCATGCATTTTAAATGTCATCAATTGCTTCACCACCAGCGAATGCTTTTGAAATTTACATTTAACTAATTTTGTCTTTCATAATAAAATCATTATGAACATACACATGCAATTTTAGTGCTAATAAGAAAAGTTGTTTTTGGTTATTACAATGTCAAAACCTACAAAAATTTCAGGCTACTGTTGTATTAAAATTATATTCCATCTGTCAGTAATCCCAAAAGGGAATTAAAACTGGCTTGCAAGAGTGGAAATCTGATAAACAGCTGTCAATGGGCTATGGTGGGGGTTACCTCTTGATTGAGAAACCGTATATTGATTTTTTTCTTTGTTTCATCATGACTACCACAGCTGATAAAAACAGCGAGTGAAAACCATTTTAATTAGAACTCTCTTTGACGTGTCCCTTCTCTCTTATTTACCCATTAACCACTTGACCTCCAGAACATTTACCCCCTTCGTCACCAGGACATTTTTTGCAATACAGCACTGTGTTACTGTAACTGACAATTGCACAGTCATGCAACACTGTACCCAAATAAAATGTATCTAACTAGAGGAGGAGAAAGTTGGGACTTTGTGTGAAGCATGCGGTGTAAATGAGTAACAAACGTTTTTATTTCCATATCAAATAAAATGTATGTACTTTTTTCCCATAAATAGAGCTTTCTTTTGGTGGTATTTGGTCACCTCTGCGTTGTTGTTTTTCTTTAAAAATTTAGGTCAATATGTAATCTGCTACATATTTTTGATAAAAAAAAGTCAATAAGCGAATATTGATTGGTTTGCGCAAAAGTTGTAGCATCTATAAACTAGGGGAAATTTGTATTTATTTTAATTTTTTTACTAGTAATGGCTGCAATCAGGGACTTATAGTGGGATTGCAATATTGTAGTGGACATTCTGACACTAACTGACACTTTTGGGGACTAGTGACACAAATACAGTGATATGCACTGTCACTGTACTAATGACAGTGGCTGGGAAGGGGTTGACATTAGGGGTGATCAAAGGGTGTCAGGAGTTCAATTCAAATGTAGCGCTTTAAGGGGTTCAATTCAAATGTAGCGCTTTATCCGTTTCAGGGCTGGTTTTGCCCACTTTTATTTAAAAGAAAGTTCCCTCACAGGGATATTCAGTATTTCAGTCCTGCTACCAAAGCAAACGATTTTCAGCCCTCCTGGCTTGTAAACGCAGCTCTCCAGCTCAGGCCCTACACTTTAGGGCCTTGGTCTGTGTCCCACAGACCAAACGCTCAGCACCTCCGTGCATACAGCAAGTAGCCTCATGCTAAACTGGCTCCCACCTCTCTCTCCTAGGTGAAGCCCTACTGACTCCCATGCCCAGACCTCCTGTCTTCAGGGTGGAGTCATTTCCAACTGGGAGCTTAGAGCTTTGGTCTGGTGATTACTTAAAGCCCAGAACACAGCTGACTCATTAGTAAACTGGCTGTTTTTTAGACCTGGATCCTGGCAAGGTACCACCCTGCTACAAGGGTCAAAGTGGTTGTAAACCCACAAAAAAAAACTTGCAAGGCAAAGGCGTAATGCGCCAGTATGCATAGCATACTGGCGCATTACGAAATACTCACCTTAGAACGAAGCCCCTGTATCGATCCCCGTACACCGCTCTGTCCGGCGACATCACTCCCAAATGAACTTCCGGGTATTGTGGGCTTCGGCACTGTGATTGGCCGGAGCCGTGATGACGTCACTCCCGCACATGTAGGGCGAAGCCGCCAGTAACAGCACTCTAGCTAAAGCACGGCATGAACGCGCCGTTGCTTCAGTGCACATGTGCCGATGACGTCAGCACATGCTGATACAGGGGATATCTCCTAAACCGTGCAGGTTTAGAAGATATCCGGGGTAGCTACAGGTAAGCCTTATTATAGGCTTACCTATAGAAATCTGAGTTACCACAAGGGAGAAAAGAGTCTAGACATGGGGGACAGAGGGCTGAGGCCTTAGGTCTGGGGGATCGCGCCTGCCACAGTCAAGAAGTCGGCAGTGGGCATCTGATCAGCGTGCAATGTTCCTGTGAGGAGGTGTCAATCGGGCACTCATACAGACCGGCACCACAGTATCTTCTCCCTGGGCTTCTGGTTACAGGAGTTGGTGAGAGGGCTTTCACCCAATCCTCCCTAAGCCAGAACTCTGAATTTTCTTTGTTGCTCTGCTTCTCTTAGTTACACCCTGCCTGGCAGTGAAAATCCTTATCCACTACCCTATAGGATTACAATACTGGTTGCACGCCAAGCCCTCCTGGATGTACTGCGTTTACCTCGTGACAGGAGATCAATAGATCAATAAGTACACTACCTCAAAGTCACCTGAAGTCCTAAGGGTCCCATCTGCGTTCAGGACATTAGTCACTTACAAGTGGATCCACACTGGGGGTTGATTCAGTGCACTGGGTCAGGTATTGTGGTATTGAAGAAGGGAGATGATTGACAGACAAAAACAAGGTCATTCCTCTACCCTTCTCCTGCCTGGACTCATATAGCTCAATTCAATTGAGGTTGCCAGATGCTCTATTGGAGTTATTGTTACATTCTCTTCACTTGTTTATTCTCATGTGGTTATCTCTGCACTTGGGGCCATTTCACTTAAAGGAGTCCCCTGAAAGCAGACAGACTTGATCTTGTTGATTTTCCTGTAACCTTTTTGTCCTTTGTTACACTTCATTATACCTGCTTATTGCCTTATATTACTCATTCTCTTTTAAGCAAGCTCACAGTTACTTTCTGATTTCACCATAACCTGTGTCCTTTACTGCAGTATTTACACTACACTAATGCCAGGTGTGCCAGCGTGGTTGAGTCTGTTCTTGGGGTTAAAGAGACAGAGTAAGAAACCAACAATATTCAAGCAACTCTTGTGGAGATAGCACTACAATTGCTACCATATCTCCTCTTAAGCATGTCTTCTCCAGGGAGAATACGTTTGATGCTTGTAGTCGTTTGTCATAGCTAAAATCCTCCAGCCCCCTTATTTACCTTGTTGTCCTTCTCTGGACTCTCTCCAGTTCCAGCACATCCTTCCTAAAGGACCGATGACCAGATCTGGACAGCATACTCAAGATGTGTCCGAACCAAAGTTTTGTAAAGTGGTAAAATTAGTATTATCTCTTTATTACGTACCCTTTTTAATACATGCTAATAGTCTGATAGCCTTAAATTCTGGATTCCCCCAGAGGTCACCCCCCCCCCAGTGATTAACTTGCATTCATATTTTTAGCTCACACATGCATTTGTTTCCATTTTTCAACATTAAGTGCCGGTTCACACTAGACGCGGCACGACTTGCAGGTCGCCTCACCGAGGCGACCTGCACACGACTGCCGGGGCAACTTGCAAGACGACTTCTGTATAGAAGTCTATGCAAGTCGCCCCCAAAGTAGTACAGGAACCTTTCTTCTAAGTCGGAGCGACTTGTGTCGCTCCGATTAGAACGGTTCCATTGTACAGAACGGGAGGCGACTTGTCAGGCGGCTAGGTCGCCTGACAAGTCGCCCCCGTGTGAACCGAGCCTAAACCTCATTTACCATGTAGTTGCCCTGCCTTTTATTTTATTGAGGTCTTCCTGTAAATTTACTATATCCTGCAGTAAAATGATTGACCTGCTTAGCTTTATGTCATCAGCAAACACTGAGATTGAGCTATTTATACTCGTACCAACCTCTATATCGTTTATGAATAACTTAAACAGAATTGGTCCCAGGACAGAGACTTGGGGTATCCCACTTACCACTCCAGGGCAATTCTAACACCATTCTTTGGACACACCACTGTAACCAGTTTTCTATCCAGGTATATACACTATCATAATGAATTTCTCCTGCATTAGTGTGATAGCCTGGTACAGGTGTGAAAGATGACACCACATTGCTGGGGAATGCTTCGAGCCTTGCTGCCCTATAGGACTGGGGAAGTCCTGAAGCCACTACAAAAAAAAAAAACAAACAAAAGAAGGCGCACCAGCCTAGTACATTATCCCACAGCATTATTTAACCAGAATGTATTTTTGGGTGTAATTTGTGGTATGCACATGCTATGTGTTGTTGAAAACTTGTGGAAAAAAATTACATGTTCAAAAATGCCCCATAGAATATACTGAAGAAGCTCAACAGAGAGCGTAACGCATACGGGTGTGAGGTGCCGCCATTCAGGACGTTTTTTCTGTTTTTATATCAATATAGAGAGTTGATGATATGCATGTTTTTCACATAATTATGTGAGTAATTTAATCCCTGTTTACAGTTTTAATAAATATTTGTAGCAGAGAGCAGTATGGTTTGACTTTGTCATTTTATTGCCACACAGGATTGAGATCCCAGAAGGAGGTCAGTGGGACCCAGGGACACCAGGAGGAGGATTTATTTCCCTGTGGCATTCTGAGAGACATAATACCAGGCTTGTGTGACTCCACAAATGCCTGTAGTATACACCCACTATTCATTTTCTATTTGTTTCTTCCCTCCAGCCACAGAGATTCCACCTCCTCCCTTGCTTCATTAGCAACGTCGTCCCTTGTGTTCACTAGTAAATCATTCTTAATATACAAGCACACCCCTCCCCCTCTTGCCAAATGGAATACACTGACTAATGCCATTATTTAATATATTATTAACCACTTCACCTCTGGAAGGTTTACCCCCCTTCCTGACCAGGCCATTTTTTGCTATACAGCACTGCATTATTTAACTGACAATTGCACTGCTGTGCGACACTGAACCAAAATAAACTTTATGTCCTTTTTTCCCACAAATAGAGCTTTCTTTTGGTGGTATTTGATCACCTCTGCATTTTTTATGCTAAACAATTTTGAAAGAAAACCCAATAAAATCAAATTTCTTCATCAATTTAGGCCAATATGTATTCTGCTACATATTTTTGGTAAAAAAATCCCAATAAACGTAAATTGTTTGGGTTGCGCAAAAGTTATAGCATCTACAAACTATGGGACATTTCCTTTTTTTACTAGTAATGGCGATGATCAGCGATTTGTAGCAAGACTGCGATATTGCCCCGGACAAATCGGTCACCTGACACTTTTGACACCTTTTTGGGAACCAGAGACATTATTACAATGATCAGAAATATGCACTGTCACTATACTAATATAACTGGCAGGGACAGGGTTAACATCAGGGGCAATGAAAGGGTTAACTCTGTGCCTAATGTTTCAGTGTAGTGGGGGAGGCGCTTTTACTAGTGGAAGGCATGGATCAGTGTTTCTGCTTTACAGAAACACAGGATCCATGCCTTCTGTACTGACAAAACGGCAATCTGTCTTGTTTACATACACAGACTGCCATTTTATCAGTGTACTGAATGATCAGTGGGTGCTGACAGACATCGGGTCAAATTAGTGCACGCCCAAAACCTGGAAGTTCAAAATTATGCATATACGTGACTCTGCACAGCATGGCCGCCCTGTAGCAATATGCTATGGGACAGTCGGCAAGTGGTTAAAGCACTCCAAGTATGTCCCTCTGATACAAGGGATACCCCTGGTCAGTCATGTGAGCTGTCAAACCCAGTTTCTGATATTCTCACGAAGTTGAAAACCTTCTCCTGTATGAGCAGCTCCAGTTCTATGTGTAGGTTTTTGAACGTGTGTAATATGCTTTGTGATGTGTGATGTCTATTTTGCTACCTGATATAAATACCAACACAAGTATACTAAATATATCAAAGCATTTTTTTTTTTTTTTACAAAGTTCCTAGAATTATGTGCTTTGCTTTAAAATATTGACAATCTGAATGATTTTTTAAACTGCTTAAGGACCTTTATTATACTATGCCAGGTTGGCTCTCCTGGGCGAATCGCTGTAGTTGTAAGAGCTATAGGGGGCACGGGCGCCTGCGCCCTGAAGCTGATGCACGTGGCTGGCGGCCGCGATGTCCGTTGGCCACTCGCGATCGCTCCACAGGGAGCCAGAACGGGGATCTGTTAATGTAAACAGACAAATCCCAGTTCTGACAGGGGAGGAGAGACAGATCTGCTGTTCCTAGTGATTAGGAACAGCGACCTCTCTCCTCCTCCAGTCAATCTCGCAGTCCCACTAAAAATCGCAGATCGCCGCCATTACTAGTAAAAAAAAAAAAAATAATAAAAATGCCATAAATCTATCCCCTATTTTGTAGACGCTATAACTTTTGCACAAACCAATCAATATATGCTTATTGCGATTTTTTTTTTACCAAAAATTATGTAGAAGAATACATATTGGCCTAAACTGATGAAGAATTATTATTTTTCTTGGATATTTATTATAGCAAAAAGTAAAAAATATTGCTTTGTTTTATAAAATTTTTTTTTGTTTATAGCGCAAAAAATAAAAACTGCAGAGGTGATTATATACCACCAAAAGAAAGTTCTATTTGTACAACATCGCACCACCGCGCAATTGTCAGTTAAAGCGACAAAGTGCTGTATCGCAAAAAATGGCCTGGTCATTAAGGGGCAAATCCTTCCGGTCCTTAACCACTTCCATACTACGCACTTTCCCCCCTTCCTGCCCAAGACAATTTTTAGCTTTCAGCGCTGTCGCACTTTGAATGACAATTGCGCGGTCATGCAACACTGTACCCAAACTAAATTTTTATCATTTTGTACCCACAAATAGAGCTTTCTTATGGTGGTATTTGATCACCTCTGCGGTTTTAAATTTTTGCGCTATAAACGAAAAAAGACCAACAATTAAAAAAAAACAAAAAACTGATGGGCACTGATAGGCGGCACTAATAGGCAGCACTGATGGCACTGATAGGCGGCACTGATGGGAGGCACTGGATAGGCAGCACTGGTGAGGAGCTACTGGCAGGCATTACTGAGTGGCACTTTGGTGGGGCACTGACAAAGCATTATTTATGGGGCACTGATTGGCATTTTTTTGGGCACTGATTGGCACTGTTGTGGGCACTGACAGGCGTTTATTATGGGAACAGGCTGGCAGGTGTTGGGCACTGATTGGCAGCTGATGAGGGGTGTGCTGATAATTAATGTGTTGATTATCAGCACAGACCCCCCCCCTCTAAGAGGGAGAGCTGCCGATCGACTCTCCCTGTTAACGTGAACCGAGGAAAGCCATTTACAGGCACTTCCTGGTTCATGCGATGAACAGCTGTGATTGGTCACAGCTGATCACGTGGTAAGAAGACTCTGTCAGAGGCTCCATACCACGATCAGAGTTACGGTGTGTCAGACTGACACACTGCACCTACGATTGCCATGCTGTGTGCGTCGGCTGTGTTATCCTGATCATGTCATATGACGTCCGGTCAGAATATCACAACCACTTTGCCGCCATCATTCTGCTATATGGCGGGCGGCAAGTGGTTAAAGGGTAAGTTCACCTTTGTACACTTATTTTTTTTTCTAAATTCCAACCCCCCCTATGTACCAATATAACATTTGCACAAATATCAAAGCTTTCCTTTAAATCTACAGTCACTTACTTTTCTTGTGCTCATCAATGAATCCAGACGTTTCCATTAGTAATGTCTTCTTCCTGGTCAGGAAGGGGTTAACACTAGGCAGGGAAGGGGTTAACACTAGGGGGCGATCAAGGGGTTAAGTGTGTCCTAGGGAGGTTTTTCTAACTGTGGGGGGAGTGGACTGACTGGGAATAGAGAGAGATCGCTGTTCCTGAACACTCATAACAGCAGATCTCTCTCTACTTCTCTGTTTACATTGACAGACCCCAGTTTCTGTTCCTCTCAGGAGTGATTGCGGGTTGCCAGTGGACATCGCGGCCGCCCACCACGCGCATTGGCTCCTATGTCATGTGGCGGGCGCTCGCCTGCTGAAGCTATTTAAAGGGCCGTCCTACAGATACGGCGATTCCCCCAGGAGAGCCAACCCGCCACCGTATTATGACGGCGGCTGGTCGGCAAGTAGTTAAAGAAAAAAAAAAGGTAAAGTGGCTCTTCAGTCATTTTTTCAACTTTTCATCTATTATTATATTCATTCATTATTATATTCATATCTTCTGCCCTTGTTGTTTTAACTTTGGATAGTTTTTTCTGCCAGTAAATATCTTTTTATATAGTCCATTTCCTGTTTCTTGCCTGGTAAAAAGCTTAGGCTTGTGAAATCATGCACAGCTCTTTCTCTAACTCTTGTGAGAGTTTGCCAGGAAGGGATGGGGGATGAGTCATAAGAGGGCCAATGAAAGCTGCAGAGCTGGAGGTGTGCCTCTGCTTGTCTTTGTAAATCAAGAAAGTGAACAGGCAGCAGCTTCAATTGCCCACAGTTAAAATGGTTGCAGCCAGACTCAGTGGAGGGAGATTTCTGCACCGTATTTGGCAAGTGCAGAATCACAGTATATATAAAATAATATGCAAAGTGGTTGGAGGGAAGCTTCAGAATGGAAAAGATGTTTTTATTACAAATTATGTGAGCAGACTGCAGTTCCTCTTTAATGTTTGCCCATTATATTAAAGTTTTCATTGCAGTCTCTACTCTACCCTGTTACGGTGCTTTAGCACACCTACCTCAAATTAACCTTCTTTTCCCCTTGGCTTGTAAAGTAAATTGGATGTTAATATCAGAAATATGGAGACAGCCATACATCCTAATAAGTAATTAATTAAAGCGGAGTTCCACCCAAAAAATGGAACTTCCACTTTTCTGATTCCCCCTCCCCCTCCGGTGGGGGAGGGGGGAGCAGATACCAGTATCCGCGGCTATCTACGCCATGTCCGGCGCCTCCTCTGCCCCCCCCCCCCCCGATGTCTTCTGGGAGACACACAGGCCCCAGAAGACAGCAGGGACCAGTGAGATCGCGCAGCATGCCTCGCGCATGCGCAGTAGGGAACCAGGCTGTGAAGCCGGAAGGCTTCACTTCCTGATTCCCTTACCGAAGATGCTGGCGCCTCCACCCGGGAGCCAAAGGACAGATCGGGTTCGGGTGAGGACATCGCAGGGGCTCCGGGCAGGTAAGTGTCCATGTATTAAAAGTCAGCAGCTGCAGTATTTGTTGCTGCTGACTTTTATTTTTTTTCCGCGGAACTCCGATTTAATGTTACAAGCTGTACAATAACCTCCCTATGTCTACGGTGATTTTTTTTTCTACTTTTACCAGTAAGTAGTCCAATGCACTAAAACATTTTCATTGTTTCTTTGTACTGTGCTGCAGAAGATATTGATGCTATATCAATCCATTGACGAAACTAATATTACAGCTTCTACCTGCCTTATGATAAAAAAGTAAATACATATATAACACACAGACACACACACACTATCTATATATCTATAGATATATATATATCTCTATCTATCTCTATCTATATCTCTATCTATCTAGATATATCTATATATATCTATATATATATCTATAGATATCGATATCTATATCTATATCTATATCTATTTATATATACACACACACACACACCCTTGTTGCTATAAATTCTGATGTAAGCAGGAAGCATAATTGTCCGCACGTACTGTCAAGTAATTTTCTTAAAATGATTCTGTGTGTAGTCCAGGGTTCTATTTCCATGCATGAACAAACCTCCTGTCACAGCTGCAAGCTTCTTCTGCATTGCAGTATTGCAGCCAGCATAGAACACTCCCTACTGTTTGAGACATAGACGATAGCTGACGGAGCAATACTGTCTTTACCTTCTCTGCTCTTCGCCGCTACAAATGCTGATACTCACACACTTAGATACACACAAGAATACATTCCAATAAATAATGTAGCCTTGTATACAGTAAACATGAAGATGCTTTATATGAACCTTCTGATTATGGTTATTATACATTTTAAAAGCCTATCTTTGCCAATGAAGAACAATTGTGGCTACATATTTGTATAGTCAACATATTAGTGACATCATCTTAACTGTCACAGCAAGAACATTTGCTGAACGCTGTTTACATATTTTACATTAAGTACACTTGATCTATTCCTAAACAGATCAAATGAACTTAAAATGGTCCTAAAGTCAGAAGGTTATTTTTATTTTATTTTTACCTTAATGCAATCTCTGCATTAACCACTTAAAAATCTGTATTTTTTTGCTAGAAAATTGCTTAGAACCCCCAAACATATATATATATGTTTAAGCAGAGGCCCTGGAGAATAAAATGGTGGCCATTGCAATTTATTATGTCACAGTATATTAGCCCAGTGGTTTTTCAAACTCATTTTTTTTTTTTTTTTAAATACACTTTAATTAATTTTATTGCAAAAAAAAAACCCCACAATATATAACCCAAAATTTAAAAGATGATGTTACGCCAAGTAAATAGATTCTTAAAATGTCACACTTCAAAATTGCTCAAGCGATTGCCAACATCCCTCAATTACATATAGATGAAAAAGAAACCCTCATAGGTGGGACTTGAAATGGCAACAAGGAAAAGAGTAATATATCACTGCTTATATCATATGATAACATAAAAAGTACTAAATCTTTATTTATAACAAAACTCATTCACCACATGGTTAGCCTAGATAACATCATACCTGCTGGCAGTGCATAAATGTCATAGTCTACATGAACTTTTTTAGTGTTAATTCATTTACTTGAACAGTCCAAGCTATATCCGCCATAGTGCCTCACTGTTGGCTCTTTTCTCAACAGTTTATATAATTGTTCCTTCCTATGCGGTTCTTGGCGACCCCAGTGGCTCACAGGTCGTTGGCTGGTGGTGATTTGAGGACAATCGTTTTGGATTTTATATGGTTTTACTTATGGCTATTCTCCTATAATGCTAAATTATACTCAAACAGGTAATGTTCACTATATGTACAGAAAAGACAGATTATTGAAATGTATTGTTATGGAATATATGTAACACTATGCTCTTATTATAGAATGTAGTTTCCCACGTGATTCATGTACATCCCTGAAGATTGAAGAAGAATAAGAAAACAAATTTCAAACCGCGTTGGGTGTTTACCATCTTGAGTATATCTGACTGGTTACATATAGTGGGAACACTGGAATTTATTATGCTGTATTATTTGAATAACCACCCTTTCAGTAAAATAATACTTTCTAAGATTGGCTTTGAACTCTTCTCCAGTTAGTTTGAGGTCATGTCCCCGTGCTCTTGATTTTGGTTTTATATTGAAAAGACCACCTTCCTGAACCTTATTCACCCCCTTGATCTATTTAAAGGTTTCAATCATGTCTCTCCCTTCTTTCCTCCAGACTGTACTTATTAAGTTCCTGAAGTCGCTCTCGATATGTTTTATCCCCCAAATCTTTCACCATTTTTGTTACCCGTCTCTGAACTCATTCTATCTTATCAATATCTTTTTGTAAGTGAGGTCTCCAGAACTGGACATGGTATTTTAAATGATTTGATGTGTTACTCTTTCCTTTGTTTCTGTTTAAAGTCCCACCTATGAGGCTTTTGTTTTTCATCTATATAAAACAAGCTTACAAAGGAGGTCTGGTGCTAGAATTATTGCTCTCGCTATAAAGTTCGTGGCCATGCCTCACATGTGTGGTCCATTTACATATGCATGCAAGATCTACATATGCACTCGCCTCTGCACGCAAGCATGGGGGATGGGGTTGCTGTAATTAATATGTTTATTATTTATTTTATTTTTATAATAAGTCCTGTTTGCATTTCCCCTAACTAGAAATGCTTGTCACTTCCGGTCTTTTAGACCAGGGGTGACAAGGCCGGGTGCAGGCCGCCAGTAAGAGACATGTTGGGCTGCCGGCATAAGAGCACTGGGTGGATGAAAGAAGCGAGTGGGCGGGCAAGCAGAGATAATATCTCTCTCCGCCCCCCGCATCACCACTCTTCCGCCCTCAAAGCCAGTGCTCTGTCTCAGTGTTGGAGGTGCGGTGGGGAGCAGAGATATGACATTATCTCATACTGCCTGCCCGGCATCACCGCTCTCATGCGGCTCCTCATTGTGTGAAAACAGATTCCTTGTTCAGTGGTGCAGATTGCCTGCCCCCCCCCCCCGGACAGCTAATCAGGAATGGCAGAAGGGTGGAGCCAGAGAGTGACTCCGTCCCGGACCCTCCCTCTGCCAGGTGAGACTGGCTGCAGCATGAGGAGGGAGACACCCTGCGACATCCAGAGAGGCGATCCCACAGAGATATGACGGCATCAGTAACAGATGAGCTGTGTGTGGGAGTACAGGTGAGGTGTGCTGGGACTTGTAGTTCACCCCCTCAGCTGTCTGCCTGACAAACCACAAGGGGCGCTCCACTCACTCCACATCTTGTGACAGGCAACGTGACAAGTGACAATCCACATCTTGTGGCAGTAAGCGTGGCATGCGATGTGGCAAGTGACATTCCGCATCTGGTTGCAGGCGACGCACTTAGGACTCCCACTGATTTTACATTATAGTGAGTTGAACTATTTCATTTATTACTAATTACTACAATGTAATAATAGAAATAATGTGCTTCAATCATCCTGACACCATATCAAGCATGGTGCCGTGTTGATTGAAGCGCTAACACCAGCCATTGCCAGCGAAAATTCGTGCCCCCCCCCATCCTTGGCACAATTTTCTTCTACGCAGCCGGTCCCCGGTGCCAAAAAGGTTGGGGACCACTGTCCTAGACCGTAGAGATGATCGAGGATATTCCGGTCCTCAATCCCCTCTATGGCAATGGGCCACAACTGCTGGATGAGATCCCAGGTTCCCCCCGTGAGACAGGAAAAGCCCAGGAAACAGAAAAGCCGCTCCAGGGAGTGGCGAGAGGGGAGGACCACTGCTTTTAGAGGAAAGGGAATCGCCGGCTGAAAATTTTAATACAAGTGGTTAAGGTAAAAAACATTCTACATATGTAGCTCCTCCCAGAATTTGGGCCAGGATCTTCAACAGTTAGGGTCTACTGTTATATTTTCAGAGGTTATACATGTGCATAATGGACACAAGAAAGTACTTTGTATAGCAGAGTTCAATGTTTGGTTAAGGAATTGGTGCAAAGCTGAAGGTTTTGGTTATGTTAGTCATAATGCTATCTGGTGGTCCGACACTGAGCTTTACAAGAGAGATGGCCTGCATCCCTCACACAAGGCCACTGAGCTGCTTGGTATGGAATTTAGGATTTTTTTGGCTATGCATTTAAACTGAGAAATGGGGGCAGAGATGTAACCGTTGAGGAGCATTTCTGTCGACAACAGGTTTAAACAAATGTGAGGGTTTGTGTTGCTAACGACTGGGCTGATAGGGTAGTCACTGCAGTTGAACTTTCTGGTGGTAAAAATAAAGTAGTGGATAGTAGTGTTTGTCATTATTATTTTTATTATAATACAGGATTTATATAGCGCCAACAGTTTGCGCAGCTCTTTACAATATAAAAGGGAGACAATACAGTTATAATACAATAAAATACAAGATGATTAAGAGGGCCGTGCTCAGAAGAGCTTACAATCTAATAGGGTGGGGCAGGTGGTACAAAAGGTTGTAAATGTGGGGAATGAGCTGATGGAAGTGGTAAAAGATTAGCTGGAGGTGTGATAGGCTTCCCTGAAGAGATGAGTTTTCAGGGATCACCTGAAGGTAGCAAGAGTAGAGGATAGCCGGACAGGTTGAGGTAGCGAGTTCCAGAGGATGGGAGAGGCTCTGGAGAAATCCTGGAGATGAGCATGGGAGGAGGAGACGAGGGAGCTTGGGAGGAGCAGAGAGGATAGTTTGGGTGATATTTGGAGACAGGATTGGTGATGTAGCTTGGGGCAGAGTTGTGAATGGCTTTTTATGTTGTGGTTAGTAATTCTAATTTATGTTGCTGGGCGATTGGGAGCCAGTGTAGGGATTGGAGGAGAGGGTTGGTAGACGCTGAACGGTGGGTAAGATGGATAAGCCTAGCATCAACATTCATGATAGATTGAAGAGGGGATAGTCATGTGCACTAATGCTCATAGTTTGGGCAACAAGCTTTGTGAGCTGACAGCTCTTATGTCTAGGGACAACTTGGACCTTGTTGCAATTACAGAGACGTGGTTCAACGATTCAAATGACTGGGAAAGAACTATACCAGGGTACACACTATACAGGAATGACAGGGTAGGGAAGAGGTGGAGTTGCCATATATGTCAAAATAGCATAACACTAACATTAATTAAAAAACAAATGAAATACACAAAACCCTCTGGGTCTGCCTTTCAACCAGGGAGAGATCTTCCTTTAGAACTGGTGTAGGACACGTCACTACACCAGTAGTGGAACGCAGGTGGAGCGCATATTGGCGTCCCTGCAAAAATCGTGAGCTCTATTAACTTTTATCCACTGTAATTTCAACTTGTATTGTGTGTATTTTAAATAAACATTACGTACTTCGCCATGGGGGGCGTCCTCCTCTTTTTATACCGTTTCTGGGAGACCTAGTTTGTGTCCAAGTTGGCTGGCCTTGCTGATCGGCTAAGAGCACTAGAAATGGCATCATCACTCTGCATAATGTTACTACCTGTAGTGGGGGTCATGTGAGTCTGGTGAGTGGGCTGTGTGTCTGGTGTTGGTGGAGGAGAACATTATAACACTGTGATGTGGAGCGGATAAGAAGACAGCAGATAATTCACCATTTGAATCCAGTTAGAGGCATCTGGTGGCTGCATATGGACATTGCACTGTATGCACTTTATTTTTGAGCACTTATTCATTTTAACACTTGATTTGATGAATTGGGGAGCTCAGTTAAAGCGAGGTTCCACTCAAATTTTGAACTTAATCTTACCCCCTTCAGTTAATTGCATAGATGTTCAAATGCCGCACGAAACATTTTTTTATTGCTGTAATTACCTTTAGATTGTACTTTATTGTGGCACTTCCTGTCTCTCCTCCCATGGGAGTAGGTGTGTTTATTGCCTTTCCCCGGCGCCGCACTGTCTCCTGGGAGCTTAGTGTCGGGCTTCCCAAGATTCAGTGCGGAAACAATGATCATGCGCGTGAACAAGCTGTGAATGAACAGCATTCACCGCATCCCGGAAATCAATGCTTGTGGGCTTCACATGCCCACAAGCAAGATGGAAACAGCCAGTATCACATTTTTTAAGTTATTCTTCAGTGCGAAAACAGACAGAGGCGGAAATATTACACCCAAACTGTGAGTATTATTTTAGGATTAGCAAAGTGTCTCAATGACCTAAAAAAAAAAAAAAAAGGTTGGTCGCCAGACTCCCGCTTTAAAAAACATATTTATCACTCATAGGTTTTTCACCTTATAACGGGCAGCTCTGTCAAGATTGTGTTTGTTTGCACAGAATAGAACACTGATTTATTGCGCAGGTTAAGGGAGATTTCCTAAATTTATCACATTGCTGGAGGATTGGTCAAAGCAGTGGAGACTGCAGTTCAATATTTCTAAATGTAAAATAATGAGCCTAGGGAAAAAGAATCCCCTTAGCGAGTACAACGTTGGGGGTACAGTGTTAGCCTGCACTACAGAAGAAAAAGATTTGGGGGTGCTTATTTCAGATAATTGCAAAATGTGTAAACAGTGTGACCAGGCAGTGGGAAAAGCAAATACAATTTGAGGATGCATCACTAGCGGGATCACCAGCAGGAGGAAGGAGTTCCTGATTCCCCTATATAAAACCCCTGGCAAAAATGATGGAATCACCAGTCCCTGAGGATGTTCCTTCAGTTGTTTATTGTTGTAGAAAAAAAAGCAGATCACAGACCATAGTTGCCAACAGTCCCGATTTTCCCGGGACAATCCCGATTTTGGGACCCTTGTCCCGATTTAATTTTGTCCCGGGTGTTTTCCCGAATTTTTGGGGTTTGTCCCGAGAAAATCGTGAGTGTTTTTGTAAAAAACGGCAACGGCTCCACAAAAATGGCCGCCGTTGCCTCCACGAGTCAGTCACAATGTTCCCCTTGTGTTCAGTGCAGGGGAGAGGGGCAGCCAATCCGCTTCTCTCTTCAGTGTACAAATAGAAAATTCTATTGTACACTGAAGCCTATTGGTTGGAGGGATTGGCAACCCCTCCCTGCTCTACACTGCACACAAGGAAGACGTGATCAGCCTCCACTGCCATCACCCTTCCCCCCCCCCTGTGTCCAACGGAGCTCAGGGAATAGTGGGAGTGACGGGAGGGAAGAAGGGAGGCTTTCATCTGGCTGTTCAGGAGTTGTCTGACACTGTGAGTAGTGGCCTGTCAGTGTAGTGGGGGAGAAGAGAGATAGGGGGAGGGGGTGTACTCAGTGTATGGGAGGCTTGGAGCTTTCCCTGCAGTACACTTCTCAAAGGCTGAGGTCCAGCATGGATGGACTGGGGCTCCGCTGGCTGGGGACATTGATGGTCCTGGCTCCCCTCTTGCACACCATGTCACCACCATACCTGCACCCCCCTCTCCCCCCCGTGTCACCACCATACCTGATTCCCCCTCCCCCCTGTGTCACCAACATACCTGCACCCCCCCCTCTCCCCTGTGTCACCACCATACCTGATTCCCCCTCCCCCCTGTGTCACCAACATACCTGCACCCCCCTCTCCCCCCCTGTGTCACCACCATACCTGATTCCCCCCTCCCCCCTGTGTCACCAACATACCTGCACCCCCCTCTCCCCCCTGTGTCACCACCATACCTGATTCCCCCCCTCCCCCCTGTGTCACCAACATACCTGCACCCCCCTCTCCCCCCTGTGTCACCACCATACCTGATTCCCCCCTCCCCCCTGTGTCATCAACATACCTGCACCCCCCTCTCCCCCCTGTGTCACCACCATACCTGATTCCCCCCTCCCCCCTGTGTCACCAACATACCTGCACCCCCCTCTCCCCCCCTGTGTCACCACCATACCTGATTCCCCCCCTCCCCCCCCTGTGTCACCACCATACCTGCACCCCCCTCTCCCCCCCGTGTCACCACCATACCTGATTCCCCCCTCCCCCCTGTGTCACCAACATACCTGCACCCCCCTCTCCCCCCCGTGTCACCACCATACCTGATTCCCCCCTCCCCCCTGTGTCACCAACATACCTGCACCCCCCTCTCCCCCCCGTGTCACCACCATACCTCATTCCCCCCTCCCCCCTGTGTCATCAACATACCTGCACCCCCCTCTCCCCCCTGTGTCACCACCATACCTGATTCCCCCCTCCCCCCTGTGTCACCAACATACCTGCACCCCCCTCTCCCCCCCTGTGTCACCACCATACCTGATTCCCCCCCTCCCCCCTGTGTCACCAACATACCTGCACCCCCCTCTCCCCCCTGTGTCACCACCATACCTGATTCCCCCCCTCCCCCCTGTGTCACCAACATACCTGCACCCCCCTCTCCCCCCCGTGTCACCAATATACCTGATTCCCCCCTCCCCCCTGTGTCACCAACATACCTGCACCCCCTTCTCCCCCCTCTGCTGGGGGCACCTTATGTAAGGACAGACTCTGCTGGGGGAACCTGATGGCATCTGGTGGCAGGCGACGTGGCAGGTGACACGCTCAGGGGTCCCACTGATTCTGCATTATGGTGAGTTGAATGATTTCATTATTTATATTACAATGTAATAATAGTAATAATGCGCTTCAATCATCCTGACACCATAACAACCATGGTGCCGGGATGATTGAAGCGCTAACACCAGGTGTTTGGAGTATCTTTATCTGCTGATTGTTAAACTCTGGAATACACATTGCTATTATGGTGTAGGGTCTGGGTCTGCTTTCCCTCCATCCCTCTACCCCCCTTTCCCTCTGCATCCCTCATTTACCTCAGACTCTAACCACACCCCATTTAGCCACGCCCATGTAAGCCACGCCCACTATTTCACGTAAACCACGCCCATTTTTTTTCTCGGCGCGCTTCGCGCGCCGCATTTTTCCTTTTTTATATGTAACACCTACTAACGCATGCCCCGCCCCCTAATTATAGGCTGACTCCGCCTACAGCCAAAAAAAGTGTCCCTAATTTTTTTTTCCCAATGTTGGCAACTATGACAGACATGGCCAAAAACTAAAGGCATTTCAAATGGCAACTTTCTGGCTTTAAGAAACACTAAAAGAAATCAAGAAAAATAATTGTGGTGGCCAGTAACAGTTAGATTTATAGAACAAGCACAGGGAATAAATTATGGAATCACTCAACTCTGAGGAAAAAATTATGGAATCATGAAAAACAAACAAAATAACACTCCAACACATCACTGGTACTTTGTTGCACCACCTCTGGCTTTTATAACTGCTTGCAGTCTCTGAGGCATTGACTTAATGAGTGATAAACAGTACTCTTCATCAATCTGGCTCCAGCCTTCTCTGATTGCTGTTTCCAAATCATCTTTGCAGGTTGGAGCCTTGTCATGGACCATTTTCTTCCACCACAGATTTTCAATTGGATTGGCCATGTCTGTGATCTGCTTTTTTTCTACAACAATAAACAACTGAAGGAACATCCTCAGGGACTGGTGATTCCATAATTTTTGCCAGGGGTTGTAGATCTTTAGTGAGACCTTATTTAGAATACTATGTCCTGTTCTAGAGACCTCACTTACAAAAAGATATTGATAAGATAGAACAAGTTCAGAGACGGTTAACAAAAATGGTGAAAGGTTTGAGGGATAAAACATATTGAGAGTGACTTCAGGAACTTAATATGTCCAGTCTGGAGGAAAGAAGGGAAAGGGGAGATGATTGAAACCTTTAAATAGATCAAGGGGGTAGATAAGATTCAGGAAAGCGGTCTTTTCAATATGAAACCAAAATCAAGAACAAGGGGACATTACCTCAAACTAACTGGAGGAGAGTTCAAAACTAATCTTAGAAAGTGTTATTTTACTGAAAGGGTGGTTGATGTTTGGAATAAACTACCAACAAATGTAGTGAGATAGTCAACTGTAAACTGCATCAAACAAGCTTGGGATAAACATAAATCTATAGTCAGACAACAAGGTTAATGAAAAATTTTTCTATGTTTCTATGTAAAGGGTCAACAAAATCATTCTGAATTCCAGAATACTGACCAGCAGACAGACAAGCTTCCTGTGGCAACCAAATCCCTTGCATCCCTTCTTCCCAAACAAACAGGCTAGCATCCATTGTGATAGAGTGGTAAGGATTTAAGTGCAGCGCTAAGTAACTAGTGACGTGTAATAATACAAACATATGAGTGACAGTGCACATCCATTAATGGAATTGCCTATAAAGCAAGACTAGTATGCAAAATAGTAAGATATATATATATATATATATATACACACACACACAGGTTGAGAACCATAATGTCCATTAAACTGCGTCAAAAGACACTTGAATGAGAATTTTTCAAATGGTGCAAGATAAGTAAATATTCAGACTGCCAGCAAAAGACGACCAACAGAGGTATGCGCTCATTCAGCAGAGAAACAAATTCACCATCAAATGTGCTACCGCCAGTGGCATAGCGTGGGTTGTCAGCGCCCCGGGCAAGGCAAGTAAATTGCGCCCCCCTAACCTGCGGACTTTTATCACTCCCTGAGTCCATTCCCTTTATACAATAGTACTGACCTTTTTACAGCCTGATTCCTACACTGACCACTACACTGACCTACCTGATTCCTACACTGACCTACCTGACCACTACATTAACCTACCTGACCACAACAGTGACCTACTGTCAGGGCTGGGCCCAGCCCTTCCTTCTCTGAGCTGGCCGCTCAGCTGTCGGCTAATTGCCAGCTTCCATCTCTCTCCACTGTTACTCAGCTGTTGTTCATATCCTGCTCGTCAGTCCTGCCTACTTAAGCCGTCCAGTCCAGAGGGTCTCTGCCTTCGCCTTGGTCAACATCACAAGAAACATCTCCTGCGTTCCTGTTTAAAGACTGGCTTTGCTGACATCCCTTCTGGCTCCAGATCCTGCTTGCTGTTCTACTACTTTGATCCCTGACTTCTGGCTTGGCTGACTATTTGTTCCAGTTACTGAACTCTGGCTATAGTTTGACTACGTTTGTTCTTTTTACTTTTATTATTAAACAAGTGTGATTTAACTGTACTTCTGTCTCGGTCTGATTTCATGGTTTCTGACACCTACCTGATTCCTACACTGACCTACCTGACCACTACACTAACCTACCTGCTTCCTATACCAGCCACTACACTGACCTACCTGTCCACTATCCTGACCACTACACTGACCTACCTGTCCACTATCCTGACCACTACACTACCTGATTCCTACACTGTCCATTAAACTATACTGACCTACCTGACCACTACACTACACTGTCCACTGCAATGTCCATTACACTGTCCATTAGACTACATTACACTACACTGTCCCCTGAACTGACCACTACACTGTCCACTGCACTGCACTGCCCACTACACAACACTGTCCACTACACAACACTGTCCACTACACAGCACTGCAGTCTACACTGTCCACTACACTGCACTACACTGCACTCTACAATACACACTACACTGTCCACTACACTACACTACACTCACCACTACACTACACTTATACTGACACCAGACCTTTCTTTTGTTTATACTGACTCTAACTGCTTGTCCTATCTCTCTAATCTCTCTGGCTGGCTGCTCCCTCTCCCCATACCATATCCACCCCCTCACCTGCAACTTGTAGCTTCCATCAGTCCAGAGGAGAGGGGGGAGCCTGGAGGAGGTGAAGACAGCAGTGGTGTTCACAACGAGGCGGAGGCGGAACTCCAGGAGCAACCGCAATCGCGGATAGGCCAGCCCCTCCACGATCACTGATAGGCCAGCCCCACCGTGAACACGGATAGGCCAGCCCCGCAGTGGCCGCCATACATGATCCCATTCGTTGAATCGCAGGGCGCCAGCCGCAACTAAGCTCAGGGACACAGGAAGTAAACATTAGGGGGCGGTGATACACACTGCCTGGCGTAGGATTTTGCCCTCCTAAATGTTGTGCCATGGCCCCCTCCGCACCCCCCAAGCTACGCCACTGGCTACCGTCACCAGTGAAGGTAATAGGGTACTCTTACCAAATGGTGTGGGCTAACTGCCAGCAACAGGGAACTGAACAAGCAAAACTGATGGGATCTTTAGCATCACAGGAACCAGCATGTGGTTTGTACAGCAGTGCAGATTCGTCAATCTCGGCTCCACCAATCAACAGGAAGGAGTCATACAGGAAAAAAAGATTGCCACATAGCATAAAATCCTTGGCTAAAAATGTATTAAATAAAGTATTGCACTTGCATCAATGTAGATAAAAACAGGCCTTTGTATAATGTGATCACAAAAAAGAAGAACGCAGTGTTGTGGAGCCAGCACGGTACGTTCTTTCATTTTGGGAGTGTGGTGGCGCAGTATTTTTTCTTCTCTACTTTTATCCATTGTGATACCCTTTCAAACCAATGAGAGAAAGGATTTCCCTGACTCTAGTGCTGTACCTGTGAGGCAAAGGCAAGTTTTTATTGTTTAAAAATAAATAAAGAACCGCGCTACGTGTATAAATGTGAAAACACACAAAAAAAGTGAATCGTGAGTGACCAAATTTGTAAAAATCCTGCTGCTAAACACTAAAACCTCGATATAAGGCAAAGATCAAATACATAACAATCAGTGTAGCGCTGGACAAAGAAATGTGACTAGTGACTAAAAATTAGTGCACAATCTCTGATATTACTAAAATATAATGCCAAATAAACAATATAAACACACATAGATTATTCATCTAAGGCTTATATCTATATATGTTGCATAGTGAAATTCTCATGAGTTATATTCCTTATAAATATGGGTCCATGCCCAAATTGGTATATGTGGAAAGAATAAATATATAACACGAAAAGTGAAAATAAAAAGTTCAAAAAAGTGTCCCAAATAACAATGTGTTAATTCCAGAAGAAATCCAGAAAAAGATGTATTGCAGGGTTCGGGAATACTTGATCCACCTCTCGTGCAGCCCACCACCAAATGGTAAAAATTAAGGCTTACTGAAAAGCCTGCGACCGCCCTTACTCAGGGGGGGTAAAAACAGGCTTAGTTGTGGAAATATCCAGAGATAATGAAGCCTCCGAGTTCTCTCTCACTTCATCGGACAGGCAGCCCACAGCAACGGGGACCCCGATGTGGAAATATACTCATAGGGATTTCTTCAATATTTCATCTCGGACAAGGTCAGGTACAGATAAGCCACAGCTCCCAAGAAAAAATAGAATAGGACTCCAATAGTGTAGATTGAAAAACTTGGGGGCAATTTATTAAGGCTAGAATGCATTAAAAGCATTTATAACAAAATGACAGTAACAGAAAGGAAAAAAACTCCTTAGCGGGTTAAAAACAGATCGCGCATGCGCGTTGCGCAGCAACGTTGTGACCCTACGGCCGTTTCGTCACAACTGACGTCATCAGGGGTACGTGATTGCGTACGCGCATGCGCTTTAAATAGCTCAGCAGCGCTGCCAAAGACGGCGCTATTGGTTAGCTCTGACCGGATTAAATGCTGTAATAGGCTAATCTAAAGCCTATAGGCCAAAGGTAACGCCCAGTATATAAATTAGTAGACAAATAAGACGTTGGTTGAACGTGCATAGGATGGAGAGCCAGCCACACCAGCGCCATCTAGTGGACATTTAACAAAGAACGCTGAGCAAATGACAAATTAAGCTTTCTGTAACGAAAACACTTAACATCTAAAAATTCAATTCAATTTATAACTGATACTAGGTCATCCTAAAATGGGGCAATATTAATGTTGTAGCTAAGACCATTTAAAATCATGAGTAAAAAATTAAAAATCTAATATAGATTATAAAGTATATAATGATCAGTAACATTTGTCATATTATAGCCTCCTTATTGACAGTGTAATTCTCCCACTATATTCCTCATACAAGTGTCTCCACTAAAGGCCCAATCTTAATTAAATGGGCATAGGGGATGACCATGAATGCGATAATGGACACTAGACCCATAGTCATGGGTAAAGGACCATAAATGTCCACAGAAAAAAAAGAAGAGAAAGAAAGGTAGCTGCACACCCAAAAAAAAGGGGGGGGGGAGAAGGGAAGGGTTAAAAAATATTTAAAAATAAGAAAATTTTTTAAATATAATGGAGTTGTCTGAAAAGGAAGAAACGAATAAAGAAAACCACCAAATAGAGATACAGTGTCACGATCATAGAGGGAACAAAATATTTCAAACAGGACCCTAATAAGTAATAGCCAAGACAGTGTCCCAGAAGGGACATCAACTGTTATTAATAAAACAGTTGATGTCCCATTCAATGTTCAAACCACTGGGGGCATGAGAACCCAATCTGTAGATCCAGTTGGTCTCGGCTCTAGAGATGGTTCTCTTACCGTTGCTGCCACGCCAATGGGGAATGTATTTCTCTATACCAATGAAGGTTGTGCCTGTTGGATCGCGATTGTGTACGAGATCATAGTGTCTGGAGACACTGTGCTTATCGAAGCCCTGTTTTATATTGGTGATATGTTCACCCAGCCTCACGTGCAATTTTCTAACAGTGCGTCCAACATATTCCAGCCCACAAGGGCACCTCAGGAGATAAACGACACATTTGGTGGTACAGGTAATCAATGATTTAATGGGGTATGTTAAACCCGATTGACTGAAGTAAATTCAGTCAATCTCCTGTCCTTTAGTGTGTTGACCTTACACACTACACACCTTCTGCATGGAGAGAAACCCTTAAGGTCACCAAAAAAGGACAAACGCACAGGTGGATCTGGGACATTAGGTACCAACGTATGTCTAAAGCTGGTGGCTCCCCTAAATAGAACCCGTGGTCTATCTGACAATAAGGGCCCAAGGATCCAGTCATTTTTAATAACTGACCAATGTTTTTTTATGATCCTTTTTATGGCCCAGTGTTGGCTCGAATAGGTGGTGATGAAGGCAAGTCCAAAATCCTCTCTATCCTCAATTCGGGGGGGTTTGTCCATTAATAGGTCCCTTCAGTCCCTATTACCAACCTCTAAGATTAACGAGTCAAGGGTCATTGAATCATAACCCTTGCTCAGGAATCTAGATTTTAAGGTGGATGCTTCCCTATGGAATTGTTCTAGATTTGAACAGTTCCGCCTCAATCTTAAAAAAAACCTCTTCATGGCTAAATGGGAGGAGGATATAGTTCTACATGAAAGGCCTGACCAGCTTGTCATGTGGAAAAGATTTAATCGACGATGTCCTATAAATCTGGGATGGTGATGTGGCATCGGTTGATTCCTACCTCTCGGGCCTTAATAATAATGACAGGGGTATAGTGCTCAGTCATGAAGCTAGCCCAACTCAGATCCATTTTCTGGATCTGGTCATTAACATTGTCAATGGAAAAATTACCACCTCTACTTTCTTCAAGCCAACCGACAGGAACAGCTTCATCCCTCTTGACTCTTGTCATCACCGTTCCTGGTTAACGGCTGTCCCTAAAGGACAATTTTTAAGATTGAGGCGGAACTGTTCAAATCTAGAACAATTCCATAGGGAAGCATCCACCTTAAAATCTAGATTCCTGAGCAAGGGTTATGATTCAATGACCCTTGACTCGTTAATCTTAGAGGTTGGTAATAGGGACTGAAGGGACCTATTAATGGACAAACCCCCCCGAATTGAGGATAGAGAGGATTTTGGACTTGCCTTCATCACCACCTATTCGAGCCAACACTGGGCCATAAAAAGGATCATAAAAAAACATTGGTCAGTTATTAAAAATGACTGGATCCTTGGGCCCTTATTGTCGGATAGACCGCGGGTTCTATTTAGGGGAGCCACCAGCTTTAGACATACATTGGCACCTAATGTCCCAGATCCACCTGTGCGTTTGTCCTTTTTTGGTGACCTTAAGGGTTTCTCTCCATGCAGAAGGTGTGTAGTGTGTAAGGTCAACACACTAAAGGACAGGAGATTGACTGAATTTACTTCAGTCAATACGGGTTTAACATACCCCATTAAATCATTGATTACCTGTACCACCAAATGTGTCGTTTATCTCCTGAGGTGCCCTTGTGGGCTGGAATATGTTGGACGCACTGTTAGAAAATTGCACGTGAGGCTGGGTGAACATATCACCAATATAAAACAGGGCTTCGATAAGCACAGTGTCTCCAGACACTATGATCTCGTACACAATCGCGATCCAACAGGCACAACCTTCATTGGTATAGAGAAATACATTCCCCATTGGCGTGGCAGCAACGGTAAGAGAACCATCTCTAGAGCCGAGACCAACTGGATCTACAGATTGGGTTCTCATGCCCCCAGTGGTTTGAACATTGAATGGGACATCAACTGTTTTATTAATAACAGTTGATGTCCCTTCTGGGACACTGTCTTGGCTATTACTTATTAGGGTCCTGTTTGAAATATTTTGTTCCCTCTATGATCGTGACACTGTATCTCTATTTGGTGGTTTTCTTTATTCGTTTCTTCCTTTTCAGACAACTCCATTATATTTAAAAAATTTTCTTATTTTTAAATATTTTTTAACCCTTCCCTTCTCCCCCCCCTCCCCCTTTTTTTGGGTGTGCAGCTACCTTTCTTTCTCTTCTTTTTTTCTGTGGACATTTATGGTCCTTTACCCATGACTATGGGTCTAGTGTCCATTATCGCATTCATGGTCATCCCCTATGCCCATTTAATTTAGATTGGGCCTTTAGTGGAGACACTTGTATGAGGAATATAGTGGGAGAATTACACTGTCAATAAGGAGGCTATAATATGACAAATTTTACTGATCATTATATACTTTATAATCTATATTAGATTTTTAATTTTTTACTCATGATTTTAAATGGTCTTAGCTACAACATTAATATTGCCCCATTTTAGGATGACCTAGTATCAGTTATAAATTTAATTGAATTTGTAGATGTTAAGTGTTTTTGTTACAGAAAGCTTAATTTGTCATTTGCTCAGCGTTCTTTGTTAAATGTCCACTAGATGGCGCTGGTGTGGCTGGCTCTCCATCATATGCACGTTCAACCAACGTCTTATTTGTCTACTAATTTATATACTGGGCGTTACCTTTGGCCTATAGGCTTTAGATTAGCCTATTACAGCATTTAATCCGGTCAGAGCTAACCAATAGTGCCGTCTTTGGCAGCGCTGCTGAGCTATTTAAAGCGCATGCGCGTACGCAATCACGTACCCCTGATGACGTCAGTTGTGACGAAACGGCCGTAGGGTCACAACGTTGCTGCGCAACACGCATGCGCGATCTGTTTTTAAACCGCTAAGGAGTTTTTTTCCTTTCTGTTACTGTCATTTTGTTATAAATGCTTTTAATGCATTCTAGCCTTAATAAATTGCCCCCAAGTTTTTCAATCTACACTATTGGAGTCCTATTCTATTTTTTCTTGGGAGCTGTGGCTTATCTGTACCTGACCTTGTCCGAGATGAAATATTGAAGAAATCCCTATGAGTATATTTCCACATCGGGGTCCCCGTTGCTGTGGGCTGCCTGTCCGATGAAGTGAGAGAGAACTCGGAGACTTCATTATCTCTGGATATTTCCACAACTAAGCCTGTTTTGACCCCCCTGAGTAAGGGCGGTCGCAGGCTTTTCGGTAAGCCTTAATTTTTACCATTTGGTGGTGGGCTGCACGAGAGGTGGATCAAGTATTCCCGAACCCTGCAATACATCTTTTTCTGGATTTCTTCTGGAATTAACACATTGTTATTTGGGACACTTTTTTGAACTTTTTATTTTCACTTTTCGTGTTATATATTTATTCTTTTCACATATACCAATTTGGGCATGGACCCATATTTATAAGGAATATGACTCATGAGAATTTCACTATGCAACATATATAGATATAAGCCTTAGATGAATAATCTATGTGTGTTTATATTGTTTATTTGGCATTATATTTTAGTAATATCAGAGATTGTGCACTAATTTTTAGTCACTAGTCACATTTCTTTGTCCAGCGCTACACTGATTGTTATGTAAGTTTTTATTGTTTGTTTTACTTTTTTCAGGTGCATGCAATGGTCAAGAGACTGAGCCTACTGGTCCCACACTACCAAAATGTTAAAATGATTGCAAAGGCTATTTTTTTGTTTGCTAAAATAAGGAGGATATTATACTTACCTGCTCTGTGCAATAATATTGCACAGAGCAGCCCCTTACCTACTCTTCTGGAGTACACCGCTGGTGCCCCCATAGGAAGCCGCGAGCCATGGCTGTGTGCTATTCGGGCACTCATGTGGATGCACTCCCAAGCCAGGCTGTGTACGTCCATAGACACACAGTACAGCTCGGTTAGGCCCCCACTCCCTCCTCATAGGATCCGACTGACAGCAGGGGAAAAAGATCCCCCACTAGCTGTCAAAGCGGGGGAGCGGGGTTGCCGGTCTTTTCATAAGTTGTTACACCCTGAATATGGGTGTAACATTTAACATGTTTTGAAAGGTGATCTTGCCCTTTACAAATTAGGAACAATGGTGTGGCTATAACATGTCTAAGTTCTTTGAGGAGGTATAAGCCATCTGGTTCTGATGACTTGTTCGCAGTTTTTCTAGTCTTCTTTGAGCACTGGTCTCTGTCAGCAACACAGATACATTCAATAAAATTTTATTATCATTACTGTCTTGTTTATCTTACCCCTCATTTTCCTTTGTGTAAACCGAGAAGAAGAATGTATTTAATGCAGTTGTTCTCTCCCTGTCACCTATGATCAACTTCCCTGATTATCTTTTGGAGCCAATATATTCCAACCTAACTTATTTACTATTAATATATTTGAAAAACTTTTTGTGATTTTTTCTTTTTTTAATTTTCCTCAGAAATATGTCTCTCATAATCTATTTTAGTGGCCCTGATCACACTCTTACATTTCCTATAGCATTCTTTGTAGTTTTGAAATGCTGATGATGACCCTTCGGTCCTGTATTTTTTTGTAGGACCATTTTTTTGCATTAATAAGCCTTTAACATTTGTATTTAGCCACTCAAGTTTAACCACATGAGCTCTGGAAGGTTTTGCCTCCTTCAGGATCAGAGCATTTTTTGCTATTCAGGACTGCGCTGATTTAACTGGCAGTGCAATAATAAAAAAGTATATATAGTATCTCACAAAAGTGAGTACACCCCCACATTTTTGTAAATATTTTATTATATCTTTTCATGTGACAATACTAAAGAAATTACACTTTGCTACAATGTAAAGGGGTGAGTGTACAGCTTGTATAATGGTGTAAACTTGCTGTCCCCTCAAAATAACTCAACACACAGCCATTAATGTCTAAACCCCTGGCAACAAAAGTGAGTACATCTCTAAGTGAAAATGTCCAAATTGGGCCCAATTAGCCATTTTCCCTCCCTGGTGTCATGTGACTCCTTAGTGTTACAAGGTCTCAGGTGTGAATGGGGAGCAGGTGTGTTAAATTTGGTGCTATCGCTCTCACTCTCTCATACTGGTCACTGGAAGTTCAACATGGCACCTCATGGCAAAGAACTCTCTGAGGATCTGGAAAAAAAAACATTATTGCTCAACATAAAGATGGTCCATGTCAGTGATGGAGAACCTTGGCACTCCAGATGTTTTAGAACTACATTTCCAATGATGCTCAACCACATTGTAGAGTGCAGGAGCATCATGGGAAATGTAGTTCCAAAACATCTAGAGTGCCAAGGTTCGCCATCACTGGTCTAGGTTACAGGAAGATTGCCAAGACCCCGAAATGGAGCTGCAGCACGGTGGGCAAGACCATACAGTGGTTTAACGGGACAGGTTACGCTCAGAATGGGCTTCGCCATGGTCGACCAAAAAAGTTGAGTGCACGTGCTCAGCCTCATATCCAGAGGTTGTCTTTGGGAAACAGACGTATGAGTGCTGCCAGCATTGCTGCAGAGGTTGAAGGGGTGGGGTGTCAGCCTGTCAGTGCTCAGACCATATGCCGCACACTGCATCAATTGGTCTGCATGGCTGTCATCCCAGAAGAAAGCCTCTTCTTAACCACTTGACGACCGCCTCACGCCGATGTACGTCGGCAAAGTGGCACGGACAGGCAAAATCACGTACATATACGTGATTTGCCTTCCGCGGGTGGGGGGTCCGATCGGACCCCCCCCCGGTGCCCGAGGCGGTCGTCTTTTGTCCAGCGGCGATCCGTGATGAGGGGGAGACCATCCGTTCGTGGCCCCCCCCTCGCGATCGCCGCCGGCCAATGAGAACACTCCTTTGCTGCTGTATGCTAAACAGCAGCAAAGGAAGTGATGTCATCTCCCCTCGGGTCGGTATTTTCCGTTCCGGCCCGAGGAGAGAAGACATCTATGTGAGTGCACAACACACACACAGTAGAACATGCCAGGCACACAAAACACCCCGATCCCCCCCCCCGATCGCCCCCCCGATCCCCCCCCAATCACCCCCCCCCTGTCACAAACTGACACCAGCAGTTTTTGTTTTTTTTTTTTTTTTTTTTTCTGATTACTGCATAGTGTCAGTTTGTGACAGTTACAGTGTTGGGACAGTGAGTATTACCCCCCTTTAGGTCTAGGGTACCCCCCTAACCCCCCCTAATAAAGTTTTAACCCCTTGATCACCCCCTGTCACCAGTGTCACTAAGCGATCATTTTTCTGATCGCTGTATTAGTGTCGCTAGTTAGTGAGGTAAATATTTAGGTTCGCCGTCAGCGTTTTATAGCGTCAGGGACCCCCATATACTACCTAATAAATGTTTTAACCCCTTGATTGCCCCCTAGTTAACCCTTTCACCACTGATCACCGTATAACCGTTACGGATGACGCTGGTTAGTTCGTTTATTTTTTATAGTGTCAGGGCACCCGCCGTTTATTACCGAATAAAGGTTTAGCCCCCTGATCGCCCGGCGGTGATATGCGTCGCCCCAGGCAGCATCAGATTAGCGCCAGTACCGCTAACACCCACGCATGCAGCATACGCCTCCCTTAGTGGTATAGTATCTGATCGGATCAATATCTGATCCGATCAGATCTATACTAGCGTCCCCAGCAGTTTAGGGTTCCCAAAAACGCAGTGTTAGCGGGATCAGCCCAGATACCTGCTAGCACCTGCGTTTTGTGCCTCCGCCCAGCCCACCCAAGTGCAGTATCGATCGATCACTGTCACTTACAAAACACTAAACGCATAACTGCAGCGTTCGCAGAGTCAGGCCTGATCCCTGCGATCGCTAACAGTTTTTTTGGTAGCATTTTGGTGAACTGGCAAGCACCAGCCCCAGGCGTCAGGTTAGCGCCAGTACCGCTAACACCCACGCACGCACCGTACACCTCCCTTAGTGGTATAGTATCTGATCGGATCAATATCTGATCCGATCAGATCTATACTAGCGTCCCCAGCAGTTTAGGGTTCCCAAAAACGCAGTGTTAGCGGGATCAGCCCAGATACCTGCTAGCACCTGCGTTTTGCCCCTCCGCCCGGCCCAGCCCAGCCCACCCAAGTGCAGTATCGATCGATCACTGACACTTACAAAACACTAAACGCATAACTGCAGCGTTCGCAGAGTCAGGCCTGATCCCTGCGATCGCTAACAGTTTTTTTTGTAGCGTTTTGGTGAACTGGCAAGCACCAGCCCCAGGCAGCGTCAGATTAGCGCCAGTACCGCTAACACCCACGCACGCACCGTACACCTCCCTTAGTGGTATAGTATCTGATCGCATCAATATCTGATCCGATCAGATCTATACTAGCGTCACCAGCAGTTTAGGGTTCCCAAAAACGCAGTGTTAGCGGGATCAGCCCAGATACCTGCTAGCACCTGCGTTTTGCCCCTCCGCCCGGCCCGGCCCAGCCCACCCAAGTGCAGTATCGATCGATCACTGACACTTACAAAACACTAAACGCATAACTGCAGCGTTCGCAGAGTCAGGCCTGATCCCTGCGATCGCTAACGTTTTTTTGTAGCGTTTTGGTGAACTGGCAAGCGCCAGCGGCCTAGTACACCCCGGTCATAGTCAAACCAGCACTGCAGTAACACGTGGTGACGTGGCGAGTCCCATAAGTGCAGTTGAAGCTGGTGAGGTGGCAAGCACAAGTAGTGTCCCGCTGCCACCAAAAAGACAAACACAGGCCCATCGTGCCCATAGTGCCCTTCCTGCTGCATTCGCCAATCCTAATTGGGAACCCACCGCTTCTGCAGCGCCCATACTTCCCCCATTCACATCCCCAACCAAATGCAGTCGGCTGCATGAGAGGCATTTTTATGTCCTCCCGAGTACCCCTACCCAACGAACCCCCAAAAAAGATGTTGTGTCTGCAGTAAGAGCGCGGATATAGGCGTGACACCCGCTATTATTGTCCCTCCTGTCCTGACAATCCTGGTCTTGCATTGGTGAATGTTTTGAACGCTACCATTCACTAGTTGAGTATTAGCGTAGGGTACAGCATTGCACAGACTAGGCACACTTTCACAGGGTCTCCCAAGATGCCATCGCATTTTGAGAGACCCGAACCTGGAACCGGTTACCGTTATAAAAGTTAGTTACAAAAAAAGTGTAAAAAAAAAAAAAAAATATGAAATAAAAAAAAATAGTTGTTGTTTTATTGTTCTCTCTCTCTCTATTCTCTCTCTCTATTGTTCTGCTCTTTTTTACTGTATTCTATTCTGCAATGTTTTATTGTTATTGTTATTGTTATTATGTTTTATCATGTTTGTTTTTCAGGTGTGTAATTATTTACACTTTACTGTGCTTTATTGTTAACCATTGTTAACCATTTTTTTGTCTTCAGGTACGCCATTCACGACTTTGAGTGGTTATACCAGAATGATGCCTGCAGGTTTAGGTATCATCTTGGTATCATTCTTTTCAGCCAGCGGTCGGCTTTCATGTAAAAGCAATCCTAGCGGCTAATTAGCCTCTAGACTGCTTTTACAAGCCGTGGGAGGGAATGCCCCCCCCCCCCCACCGTCTTCCGTATTTTTCTCTGGCTCTCCTGTCTCAACAGGGAACCTGAGAATGCAGCCGGTGATTCAGCCAGCTGACCATAGAGCTGATCAGAGACCAGAGTGGCTCCAAACATCTCTATGGCCTAAGAAACCGGAAGCTACGAGTATTTCATGACTTAGATTTCGCCGGATGTAAATAGCGCCATTGGGAAATTGGGGAAGCATTTTATCACACCGATCTTGGTGTGGTCAGATGCTTTGAGGGCAGAGGAGAGATCTAGGGTCTAATAGACCACAATTTTTTCAAAAAAGAGTACCTGTCACTACCTATTGCTATCATAGGGGATATTTACATTCCCCGAGATAACAATAAAAATGATTAAAAAAAAAAATATGAAAGGAACAGTTTAAAAGTAAGATTAAAAAAGCAAAAAAATAATAAAGAAAAAAAAAAAAAAAACAAAAAAACACCCCTGTCGCCCCCTGCTCTCGCGCTAAGGCGAACGCAAGCGGCGGTCTGTCGTCAAACATAAACAGCAATTGCACCATGCATGTGAGGTATCACCGCGAAGGCCAGATCGAGTGCAGTAATTTTTCCAGTAGACCTCCTCTGTAAATCTAAAGTGGTAACCTGTAAAGGCTTTTGAAGGCTTTTAAACATGTATTTATTTTGTTGCCACTGCACGTTTGTGCGCAATTTTAAAGCATGTCATGTTTGGTATCCATGTACTCGGCCTAAGATCATCTTTTTTATTTCATCAAACATTTGGGCAATATAGCGTGTTTTAGTGCATTAAAATTAAAAAAAGTGTGTTTTTTCCCCAAAAAATGCGTTTGAAAAATCGCTGCGCAATTACTGTGTGAAAAAAAAAAATGAAACACCCACCATTTTAATCTGTAGGGCATTTGCTTTAAAAAAATATATAATGTTTGGGGGTTCAAAGTAATTTTTTTGCAAAAAAAAAAAACTTTTTCATGTAAACAATAAGTGTCAGAAAGGGCTTTGTCTTCAAGTGGTTAGAAGAGTGGGTGATGTGTGACATAAGCTTCTAAATGTTGTGCATAAAATGCCAGGACAGTTCAAAACCCCCCCAAATGACCCCATTTTGGAAAGTAGACACCCCAAGCTATTTGCTGAGAGGCATGTCGAGTCCATGGAATATTTTATATTGCGACACAAGTTGCGGGAAAGAGACAAATTTTTTTTTTTTTTTTTTTTTTTTTTTTTGCACAAAGTTGTCACTAAATGATATATTGCTCAAACATGCCATGGAAATATGTGAAATTACACCCCAAAATACATTCTGCTGCTTCTCCTGAGTACGGGGATACCACATGTGTGAGACTTTTTGGGAGCCTAGCCGCGTACGGGACCCCGAAAACCAAGCACCGCCTTCAGGCTTTCTAAGGGCGTGAATTTTTGATTTCACTCTTCACTGCCTATCACAGTTTCGGAGGCCATGGAATGCCCAGGTGGCACAAAACCCCCCCAAATGACCCCATTTTGGAAAGTAGACACCCCAAGCTATTTGCTGAGAGGTATAGTGAGTATTTTGCAGACCTCACTTTTTGTCACAAAGTTTTGAAAATTGAAAAAAGAAAAAAAAAAAATGTTTTTTCTTGTCTTTCTTCATTTTCAAAAACAAATGAGAGCTGCAAAATACTCACCATGCCTTTCAGCAAATAGCTTGGGGTGTCTACTTTCCAAAATGGGGTCATTTGGGGGGTTTTGTGCCACCTGGGCATTCCATGGCCTCCGAAACTGTGATAGGCAGTAAAGAGTGAAATCAAAAATTTTCACCCTTAGAAATCCTGAAGGCAGTGATTGGTTTTCGGGGTCCAGTACGCGGCTAGGCTCCCAAAAAGTCCCACACATGTGGTATCCCCATACTCAGGAGAAGCAGCTAAATGTATTTTGGGGTGCAATTCCACATATGCCCATGGCCTGTGTGAGCAATATATCATTTAGTGACAACTTTATGAAAAAAAAAAAAAAAAAAAAAAAAAAAAAAGTGTCACTTTCCCGCAACTTGTGTCAAAATATAAAATATTCCATGGACTCAATATGCCTCTCAGCAAATAGCTTGGGGTGTCTACTTTCCAAAATGGGGTCATTTTGGGGGGTTTTGTGCCACCTGGGCATTCCATGGCCTCCGAAACTGTGATAGGCAGTGAAGAGTGAAAGCAAAAATTTACACCCTTAGAAATCCTGAAGGCGGTGATTGGTTTTCGGGGCCCCGTACGCGGCTAGGCTCCCAAAAAGTCCCACACATGTGGTATCCCCATACTCAGGAGAAGCAGCTAAATGTATTTTGGGGTGCAATTCCACATAGGCCCATGGCCTGTGTGAGCAATATATCATTTAGTGACGACTTTTTGTAAATATTTTTTTTTTTTTTTTTTTTTGTCATTTTTCAATCACTTGGGACAAAAAAAATAAATATTCAATGGGTTCAACATGCCTCTCAGCAATTTCCTTGGGGTGTCTACTTTCCAAAATGGGGTCATTTGGGGGGGGTTTTGTACTGCCCTGCCATTTTAGCACCTCAAGAAATGACATAGGCAGTCATAAACTAAAAGCTGTGTAAATTCCAGAAAATGTACCCTAGTTTGTAGACGCTATAACTTTTGCGCAAACCAATAAATATACGCTTATTGACATTTTTTTTACCAAAGACATGTGGCCGAATACATTTTGGCCTAAATGTATGACTAAAATTGAGTTTATTGGATTTTTTTTATAACAAAAAGTAGAAAATATCATTTTTTTTCAAAATTTTCGGTCTTTTTCCGTTTATAGCGCAAAAAATAAAAACCGCAGAGGTGATCAAATACCATCAAAAGAAAGCTCTATTTGTGGGAAGTAAAGGACGCAAATTTCGTTTGGGTACAGCATTGCATGACCGCGCAATTAGCAGTTAAAGCGACGCAGTGCCAAATTGGAAAAAGACCTCTGGTCCTTAGGCAGCATAATGGTCCGGGGCTCAAGTGGTTAAGATGATGCACAAGAAAGTCCGCAAACAGTTTGCTGAAGACAAGCAGACTAAGGACATGGATTACTGGAACTATGTCCTGTGGTCTGATGAGACCAAGATAAACTTTTCTTTTTCATACATCATGGGACACAGAGTCAGGCTAATATTCATTACCTGCTGGGTTATACTTCATCATCAGGTGAATGGACACTGGTAGACCAAAGGTCTTCAGACAGGAAGTGATCCCCTATATAACCCCTCCCATACAGGAAGTACTTTCATTTTTTACCCGTGTCTGCAAGGTGGATGGCAAGGTTTGTTTAAGCTCTCTGAGCTCCAGGTCTCTAGTCCCACAAATGGTTTCAAAATGAATCAAGGAATTGACCGATCGGATCGATTTGACACAGGCTTTTATGCTTAACCACTTCCCGCCCGCCCTATAGCGGATTGACGTCCGGGAAGTGGTTGTGTTATCCTGACTGGACGTCATATGACGTCCAGCAGGATAACATGCCGCAGCGCGCCCCCGGGGGCGCGCATCGCGGCGATCGGTGGAGCGGTGTGTCAGTCTGACACACCGCTACACTGATCTTGGTAAAAAGCCTCCGGCGGAGGCTCTTTACCACGTGATCAGCCGTGTCCAATCACGGCTGATCACGCTGTCAATAGGAAGAGCCGTTGATCGGCTCTTCCTCACTCGCGTCTGACAGACGCGATTAGAGGAGAGCCGATCGGCGGCTCTCCTGGCAGGGGGGGTCTGTGCTGATTGTTTATCAGCGCAGCCCCCCCTCAGATCACCACACTGGACCACCAGGGATCGCCACTAGGACCACCAGGGAAGGGGCAACATGTGGATGGCCAGGTATGTACCCCATGGCCATCCACATGTGCCCAGTGTGCCCAGTCAGTGCCAATCAGTGCCCACAAATGGGCACTGATTGGCACCATTATGTTGCAGTGATGCCCAACAATGCCACCCTTAGGGGCATCACTGCAAACAACCAGTGCCGTCAGTGCCACCCATCATTGTCTATTCATGCCACCTGTCAGTGCCCATCCGTGCCCATCAGTGCCCATCTATCAGTGCCCATCCATGCCCATCTGTGCCAACTATCAGTGCCACCCATAAGTAACCATCAATGCCACCTATGAGTGCCCATCAATGCCACCTATGAGTGCCCATCAGTGCCGCCTATAAGTGCCCATCTGTGCCACCTATGAGTGCCCATCAGTGCCGCTTACCAGTGCCACCTATCAGTGCCCATCAGTGCCGCCTATCAGTGCCCATCAGTGCCGCCTATCAGTGCCCATCATCAGTGCCCGTCAGTGCCACCTCATCAGTGCCACCTCATTGGTGCCACCTCATCGGTGCCCATCAGTGCCGCCGTATCAGTGCCAGTCAGTGCCCGTCAGTGCAGCTATATCAGTGCCCGTCATTGAAGAAGAAAACGTACTTATTTACAAAAAAATTTTAATAGAAACAAAGAAAAACTTGTTTTTTTTCAAAATTTTCGGTCTTTTTTTATTTGTTGCGCAAAAAATAAAAACCGCAGAGGTGATCAAATACCACCAAAAGAAAGCTCTATTTGTGGGAACAAAATGATAAAAAATTTGTTTGGGTACAGTGTAGTATGACCGCGCAATTGTCATTCAAATTGCGACAGCGCTGAAAGCTGAAAATTGGTTTGGGCGGGAAGGTGTCTAAGTGCCTGGTATTGAAGTGGTTAAATAAATGGTACCCGAGCCTCACAAAGAAGACTCAAGATCATGCAAGGTTTTGCCTGTAATGTGTCCTCGGGGCGCTGGACCCTGCAGAGTGGAAATCCTGGACACTACAGTGCTAAGGCATTTCCTGCAGGGTGCTGTACAGGTCCAAGGGAGTTGACCCTACACATGAAAAGGGTACCCAGTCCTTGAAGGTCCAAGTGACAGGAACCCGCTGTGAAGGGTGAAGATTGGGCCCTGCGCCTGGATGGGTAAGTGAAACCCCTTTATTTTATTATTGTGGGGTGTCCCAGTGATTGTAACAATCACTCAAGCTAGCTAAAAGCTAGACACCTCTGTGCGGTGACCATACGGGGGAGTTTTGGAGTTTTGGGCTAGCTGTGGGTGTTTGCATAGTGTACCTTTTTTGCTTGTGTCTGGCTGTCTTCCTACCTGTATTATGGCGCACGACGGTGCACCATTTCGCCTTGGTTCGCCATGGTGCACAAGCATTCACAAGAGCGCCACTGGGCTCAGCAGTTTGTTTGGCGGCCATGGCGCCTGCGGCTTTGCCGCACATGCACTGCAGTTGCGCCGCACATGCACTGCAGCCTTTATCTGGGCGTACGAAGTTTTGCGTCGTACGCGAATACAGTCACGCCCGTTCGCCGGGACTGCGCACATGCATGCGCACGCACGTACAGAACACTCCAGCGCACACCCAGCTTATTTTAAGCTGTGTAGGCCAAGCATGTGGTGCATCCAGAAAGCAGCTGTGGGACACAGAGCAGCCTCTGAACAGACACTTGCAGTGGTTCATTTTTCCTTATCCGGGTAACGTGAGTCATTAGGTGTTGCTTGGCAGGCTAAAGGTGCTTAACAGGATTGTTGCATAGAGGGTTGGTAAGCCCTATTAAAAGGTCTCCCTTCTGAGGTGTTTTAATACTACACCAAAGTACTCTTTGTTCATGGCTATTAAATGTCTTCCAAAAAGAGGAGTGGGACTAACACCACAGGGAAGGGCACACCTATGTCGTCAGTAGTTCCTGATGAACCTAGTCGAATCCCTAGTATTGTATCCCCTGAAGGACCAGAGGCTTCTGGGCAATCTGAGCTGCTGCGCTTATCTGGTATTGTGCTTACAGTCAACGCTGCTGCTTCACCCTTTATCACAAAGGATGAACTTTCCTCAGCCCTAGCTGGGTTAGAGCACAGGATTGCTGGCATGATTGCCTCCATCCCGCAGGGTGGCAGGAAGTGTGACAGATCCCCCTCCCAGGAGTCTCCAAGTCTGGAGCAGGAATGGGTTGAGGATGGGGAGGAGCTTAAAGCTCAGGATTTGGTGGCGTGCCCGGCAGATGAGTCTGCTTCCGAGCAATCCGGACAAGAAATATCCACTCGATGTCTGCCTCTCAGTCGCAGAGGCTTTTGATCCTGACTCTGACTGAAACGGTTCGTTCTGCCTTTAAGTTGCCTCTTGCAGAGGTGACTGAGCCCCCTGGTCCTCTTTGGAATCTCTGAGGCCTCTTCAGGTCACACAGACTTTCCCTCTACACCCCCTGTTGGAACAGGTGTACGCTGATTGGGAACATCCTGATAAGACTTTTGTTCCTCCTAAGAGGTTTTCCCTTTTATATGCCATGGATGAAAATTTCCTTTAAAATATTGAGCATGCCAGCCGTAGATGCAGCAGTCTCTTTAAACAAGAACTTAACTTGTCCGGTAGATAACGCACAGGGCTTGAAAGACCCTGTTGACAAGAAATTGGAGTTTTTATTTAGGCCCCTTTCACACGAGGTGGACTCCGTTTCTACGGAGCCCGCCTCGGTCCGCCAGCTCAGCGGGAGATCAGTCCATTGATCTCCGCTGAGCCGGCGGATGACAGGTCCCTCTCTGCTCACTGAGCGGGGAGGGGCTTGCCAGGCGCCGCTGCCGCCTATGAAGGGATCGGATGAAAACGGACAGCCTGTCCGTTTTTATCAGATCTCACCCGATCCGATCTGCCAGCGACGGACCTGGATGTAGAGCCATCCGTCTGCTTTTAGCGGATCGGACGGGGTCGGATGTCAGCGGACATGTCTCCGCTGACATCCGACGCTCCATAGACTAACATGGAGCGCTCGTTCAGGTCCGCCATCAAAACTGACAGGCGGACCTGAACGGTCCGATCGTGTGAAAGGGGTCTAAAGGCTTCCTTTTCTTTGGCCAGTTCAGCTATTCAGCCAGCTGAAGAGTTTTACTCAAACCTGTTTACGGTTCAGAAACCAAACAGGGACACAAGGCCCATTTTGGACCTAAGGTCCTTGAACAAGTATCTATTGATACAGTCCTTTTGGATGGAGTCTGTCCACTCAGTAGTAACCTCACTCCAGAGGGGAGACTTTTTAGCCTCCATCGATATAAAGGATGTGTACTTAAACGTACCTATCTTTCAGCCTCATCAGAGGTTCCTACGTTTTGCAGTAGAGGAACGTCACTTTCAGTTTGTGGATCTACCCTTCAGGCTTGCTACAGCTCCCCAGGTGTTTACAAAGGTCCTAGCACCAGTACTGGGTCTCCAAGGGATCTTGGTGCTCAGGAATCTGGATGACCTCCTGCTCAGAGATTACTCAGCACAGGCTCTAGAACAGAGCATAATATACATAGTGCGGTATTTGAAAAGCTTAGGCTGAATCATAAATACCGAAAAGTCAGCCTTGAGACCAGCTCAAAGTCTAAAGTATTTAGGTCTGATCCTAAACACGGTCCAAACAAGAGTATTCTTGCCACCCGTAAATATCTGTGCCCTGAAGGATCAGGTGCATCAGATAAGGGGCACCAGACAACCCTCCATTCGGCTCTGTATGAGTCTTCTAGGGAGGATGGTATCCTCCTTCAAGGCAGTGCCCTATGCCCAGTTCCATTCCAGGCCCTTACAACAAGACATCTTGTTGGCTTGGAACAGAGGAAGAAAAGCCCTGGATTATCCAATGTGCTCCTCAGGCATGCTTAAGCCTAAACCGGTGGTTGCAGGATCAGAACCTGCGAAAGGGAAAATCCTTTTTCCCGGTAACTCGGAGAGTACTGACTACAGATGCCAGTCTCTCAGGCTGGGGAGCGACCCTAGACAGGCTCACAGCTCAGGGGAAATGGTTAGGGACAGAGCAGACCCTGCCCATCAACGTCCTAGAATTACGGGCAGTATGTCTGGAAATACAGTCCTGGACGGTGGAGCTTCAGGACTGCCCCATCAGGGTTCAGTCCGACAATGCCACGGCAGTGGCCTATATAAACCACCAAGGCGCAGGTGGTACCAGGAATTGTTCAGCTCTAAGGAGGTGAACTACATACTAGCCTGGGCAGAGGGACATGTGCCAATTATATCGGCAGTCCATATCCCGGGAGTAGAGACCTGGGAGGCAGATTATCTCAGCCGCCAGCAGATCTGCCTGGGGGAATGGTCCCTACACCCAGAGGTGTTCCAGGAAATTTGCCAATGTTGGGGATGGCCAGAGGTTGACCTACTGGCATCCAGGTTCAACAACAAGCTACAGCAGTTTGTGTCTCAAACAAGAGATCCTCTGGCAATTGGAGCAGATGCTCTGATAGTATATCGACGTGGAAGCGTCCATGACTGTCTCAAGGTCCTATATTCCACCCTAATTTACAGTCTCTAAATTTGAAGGCATGGCTATTGAAGCCAGGGTGTTAAAGGATCGTGGCATCTCAGGACCAGTGGTGTCTACTCTAGTGAATGCTAGAAAAGCTGTCACTAGGAAGATTTATCATAAGGTCTGGAAGACTTATATTGCTTGGTGTGAAGCCAGAAAATGGCATCCTCGGAAATATGTGATTGGGAGAATTCTCTTTTTTCTACAGTCAGTTGTGGAAATCAAATTGGCTTTGAGTACAATCAGAGGTCAAGTTTCGACCCTATCAGTATTCTTCCAAAGGCCTTCAGCCTCCCATTCGCTGATCTGAATCTTTATGCAAGGGGCAACTTGCTTGCTTACCCCCATTAGGTCACCTATGTGTCCTTGGGACTTGAACTTGGTGCTGTCTGTGTTACAGAAACAACCATTTGAACCTATTAAGGAAATTCCATTAGACTTGCTGTCATGCAAGCTAGCCTTCCTGATGGTTATCACCTTGACTAGAAGGGTGTCGGAGTTGTCAGCCCTTTCATGCAGGGAACTGTACTTGATCCTTTACCATGACAGTTGTGTTACGACCTGTTCCATCCTTTTTGCCAAAAGACGTGTCGGCCTTTCATTTAAATCAGGACATTATTTTGCCTTCTTTTTTCTCTCAGCCTCGTTTGGCGGAAGAGAGACAACTTTTATTTGTCTAGATCTGCGGAGATCCGAGGATCAGACTCTTTTTTTTGTTTTACCAAAAGGGCCCAAGAAGGGGCAGCTTCCATTGCCAATTGGGTCCATAAATTGGTCATTCAGGCCTATGGTCCGTGGCTCAGATTTGTAAATATGCAACCTGGTCTTCAGTGCATACATTCACAAAATTGTATCAAGTGGATGTTCGATCAGCCGAGGATTCGGCTTTCGGCCGCAGTGTACTGCAGGCTGCCGTATAAGTTCTGATGGCTATTGTTTGGCAGGGTGTCTCCCTCCCCTCAAGGCTATTGCTCTGGGACGTCCCAGCGGGTAATGAATATTAGCGTGACTCTGCGTCCCATGATGTATGAAAAAGAAAATAGGATTTTTTCGTCATACTTACCTGTAAAATCCATTTATTTGAGTACATCATGGGACACAGAGACCCCTCTACTCTTTTTTGAGGATTTAGTGCTTGCTACAAAACTAAAGTACTTCCTGTATGGGAGGGGTTATATAGGGGATCATTTCCTGTCTGAAGACCTTTGGTCTACCAGTGTCCATTCACCTGATGATGAAGTATAACCCAGCAGGTAATGAATATTAGCCTGTCTCCCATGTGTCCCATGATGTACTCAAAGAAAAGGATTTTACAGGTAAGTATGATGAAAAAATCCTATTATTTGGTTCAGATGGTGTCAAGCATGTATGGCGGCAACCAAGTGAGGAGTACAAAGACAAGTGTGTCTTGCCTACAGTCAAGCATGGTGGTGGGAGTGTCATGGTCTGGGGCTGCATGAGTGCTGCCAGCACTGGGGAGTTACAGTTCATTGAGGGAACCATGAATGCCAACATGTACTGAAGTAGACCCCTCCCTTCAGAGACTGGGCTGCAGGGCAGTATTCAACATAACGACCCCAAACACACCTCCAAGACGACCACTGACTTGCTAAAGAAGCTGAGGATAAAGGTGATGGACTGGCCAAGCATGTCTCCAGACCTAAACCCTATTGAGCATCTGTGGGGCATCCTCAAACGGAAGGTGGTGATGTTGTCATGGAGGAGTGGAAGAGGAATCCAGTGGCAACCTGTGAAGCTCTGGTGAACTCCATGCCCAAGAGGGTTAAGGCGCTGGAAACTAATGGTTGTCACACAAAATATTGCCACTTTGGGCCCAATTTGGACATTTTCACTTAGGGCTGTACTCACTTTTGTTGCCAGTGGTTTAGATATTAAAGAGGGAGTCCACCTAAAAAAAAAAAAAAAAATTAAAAGCCAGCAGCTACAGATACTGCAGCTGCTGACTTTTAATAAATGGACACTTACCTGTCCTGAAGTCCAACAATGTTGGCAGCCGAAGCCGCTCAATCGCTCGGCTCTCGGCTGCTGCCGCCACCATTCTCTGTGTGAGGGATTCAGGAAGTGAAGCGTTATGGCTTCACTTCCCGATTCCCTACTGCGCATGCGCGAGTCACGCTGTGGGTCCTAAGTGGTCCCCGCTATCTCCTGGGACCTGTGTGTTTCCCAGGAGACAGCAGGGTGGGTGCAGGAAGGGGCATGACTCCCGCGGGAGTCTATTCCAGGAAGTGGGTGCAAATACCTGTAGTAGACAGGTATCTGCACCCCCCTCCCCCCTGAAAGGTGCCAATTGTGGCACCGGAGGGGGGGAGAAATCAGATGAGCAGAAGTTCCACTTTTGGTTGGAACTCCGCTTTAATAGCTGTGTGTTGAGTTATTTTGAGGGGACAGCAAATTTACACTGTTAAACAAGCTGTATGTACACTCAATGTTACAGTGGGGCAAAAAAGTATTTAGTCAGCCACCAATTGTGCAAGTTCTTCCACTTAAAAAGATGAGAGAGGCCTGTAATTATCATCATAGGTATACCTCAACTATGAGAGACAAAATGTAGAAACAAATCCAGACAATCACATTGTCTGATTTTTGAAAGAATTTATTTGCAAATTATGGTGGAAAATAAGTATTTGGTCAATATCAAAAGTTCATCTCAATACTTTGTTATATATCCTTTGTTGGCAATGACAAAGGTCAAACAATTTCTGTAAGTCTTCACAAGGTTGTCACACACTGTTGCTGGTATGTTGGCCCATTCCTCCATGCAGATCTCCTCTAGAGCAGTGATGTTTTGGGGCTGTCGCTGGGCAACATGGGCTTTCAACTCCCTCCAAAGGTTTTCTATGGGGTTGAGATCTGGAGACTGGCTAGGCCACTCCAGGACCTTGAAATGCTTCTTACGAAGCCACTCCTTCGTTGCCCGGGCAGTGTGTTTGGGATCATTGTCAGGCTGAAAGACCCAGCCACGTTTCATCTTCAGTGCCCTTGCTGATGGGAGGAGGTTTGCACTCAAAATCTCACGATACATGGCCCCATTCATTCTTTCTTGTACACGGATCAGTCGTCCTGTTCCCTTTGCAGATAAACAGCCTCAAAGCATGATGTTGCCACCCCCATGCTTCACAGTAGGTATGGTGTTCTTTGGTTGCAACTCAGCATTCTCTCTCCTCCAAACACGACGAGTTGTGTTTCTACCAAACAGTTCTACTTTGGTTTCATCTGACCATATGACATTCTCCCAATCCTCTTCTGGATCATCCAAATGCTCTCTGGCAAACCTCAGACAGGCCTGGACATGTACTGGCTTAAGCAGGGGGACACGTCTGGCACTGAAGGATTTGAGTCCCTGTCGGCGTAGTGTGTTACTGATGGTAGCCTTTGTTACGTTGGTCCCAGCTCTCTGCAGGACATTCACTAGGCCCCCCCGTGTGGTTCTGGGATTTTTGCTCACCGTTCTTGTGACCATTTTGACCCCACGGGGTGAGATCTTGCGTAGAGCCCCAGATCGAGGGAGATTATCAGTGGTCTTGTATGTCTTCCATTTTCTATTGGTCCCACAGTTGATTTCTTCACACCAAGCTGCTTGCCTAATGCAGATTCAGTCTTCCCAGTCTGGTGCAGGTCTACAATTTTGTTTCTGGTGTCCTTTGACAGCTCTTTTGTCTTCACCATAGTGGAGTTTGGAGTGTGACTGTCTGAGGGTGTGGACAGGTGTCTTTTATACTGATAACAAGTTCAAACAGGTGCCATTAATACAGTTAATGAGTGGAGGACAGAGGAGCCTCTTAAAGAAGAAGATACAGGTCTGTGAGAGCCAGAAATCGTGTTTGTTTGTAGGTGACCAAATACTTATTTTCCACCACTATTTGCAAATAAATTCTTTCAAAAATCAGACAATGTGATTGTCTGGATTTGTTTCCACATTTTGTCTCTCATAGTTGAGGTATACCTATGATGACAATTACAGGCCTCTCTCATCTTTTTAAGTGGGAGAACTTGCATAATTGGTGGCTGACTAAATACGTTTTTGCCCCACTGTATATAAGCTGTACACTCACATTGTAGCAAAGTGCAAATTCCTTCAGTGTTGTCACATGAAAAGATATAATAAAATATTTAGATAAATGTGAGCGGTGTACTCACTTTTGTGAGATACTGTGTGTATGTATATACAGTGGGGACGGAAAGTATTCAGACCCCCTTAAATTTTTCACTCTTTGTTATATTGCAGCCATTTGTTAAAATCATTTAAGTTCATTTTTTTTCCTCATTAATGTACACACAGCACCCCATATTGACAGAAAAACACAGAATTATTGACATTTTTGCAGATTTATTAAAAAAGAAAAACTGAAATATTACATGGTCCTAAGTATTCAGACCCTTTGCTGTGACACTCATATTTAACTCAGGTGCTGTCCATTTCTTCTGATCATCCTTGAGGTGGTTCTACACCTTCATTTAAATCCAGCTGTGTTTGATTATACTGATTGGACTTGATTAGGAAAGCCACACACCTGTCTATATAAGACCTTACAGCTCACAGTGCATGTCAGAGCAAATGAGAATCATGAGGTCAAAGGAACTGCCTGAAGAGCTCAGAGACAGAATTGTGGCAAGGCACAGATCTGGCCAAGGTTACAAAAAAATTTCCGCTGCACTTAAGGTTCCTAAGAGCACAGTGGCCTCCATAATCCTTAAATGAAAGACGTTTGGGACGACCAGAACCCTTCCTAGCGCTGGCCGTCCGGCCAAACTGAGCTATCGGGGGAGAAGAGCCTTGGTGAGAGAGGTATAGAAGAACCCAAAGATCACTGTGGCTGAGCTCCAGAAATGCAGTCGGGAGATGGGAGAAAGTTGTAGAAAGTCAACCATCACTGCAGCCCTCTACCAGTCGGGGCTTTATGGCAGAGTGGCCCGACGGAAGCCTCTCCACAGTGCAAGACACATGAAAGCCCGCATGGAGTTTTCTAAAAAACACCTGAAGGACTCCAAGATGGTGAGAAATAAGATTCTCTGGTCTGATGAGACCAAGATAGAATTTTTTGGCCTTAATTTTAAGCGGTATGTGTGGAGAAAAGCAGGCACTGCTCATCACCTGTCCGATACAGTCCCAACAGTGAAGCATGGTGGTGGCAGCGTCATGCTGTGGGGGTGTTTTCAGCTGCAGGGACAGGACGACTGGTTGCAATCAAGGGAAAGATGAATACGGCCAGACAATGACCTTAAGCACACAGCTAAAATAACGAAGGAGTGGCTCAGTGGAATGCTGGGCTGTTTAGGCAGTGGGAGCCAGTGGCTGCGCAGCTAGTCCATGCATCTGGGTGGATCCCGACTGTAAAGTTGGGATCTCACCCCAGCCTGGACTGGCTAAGTGACATCAGTGGCTTTAGCCTGCTGCCAGCTGAAAATGGGTCACAGAAGTATAGTACAAACGGCACTCCTGTGATCCATATAAGTAGGGCCAAAAAAGCTTTGGCCATACTTCTCCTTTAACATCAGCTTCAACTATGTCTGATAAATAAAAAATAAAAAACACAACTCCAGGTATAGATCACTAAAAGGTGAAGACCTTCTGCTCAGCAGGTAATTAGACATTTAGGTAAATAACTGCCATCTGTCCAGATCTCCCTCTATGGTGCAGGCTGCAGTGCCATCTTTAACCTTGTTATCCAGATAAATGATAGTGACTGCTGTGGCAGGTGAGTGAGGTCAATGGGCAGGAGCCTGGCAGCAGATGGATCATACAGTGCTGCACTGGCTGTCATAGCAGAGTACATCATCCTTCTACAGGAGGGGGTGGACTTCAACATCAATGTGTCCCTGTACACCTCACACAGGCAGCTCGTTAGTTACTATGTTCAGCAGACAGCCCGGTGTTTTCTGCTATCACAGCATGTGCTGTAGTGGTCTGTGGGGCGCCATACCTATGACTGTGCTCTGAGGGAGCCCCAGCTGTTCCCAGCACCGCCGCAGTCATCTCTCATCCTGAATGCAGCACTCCACCAACTTCATTCTCTGCACTGTGAAGTTCCACTATCCGCTAAAACACAAATACAAGGAAAAGGGGATGCAAGTGAGGTAAACTCTCCAGTACGGCTTATGATAAATTGCGTTCATAGTCTTCCTGTAAACATTAGCCATAGATTCGCACGGTCTACTGCCAACTACAAATATAACAGAGAGCATTTACTCATGGCCTCTTTTCAGGTGTTGCCACTAGAAGTACAATATATTCAAAGTATTGGGATGCCTGCTTTTACACGCACATGAACTTTAATGGCATCCCAGTCTTAGTCCATAGGGTTCAATATTGAGTTGGCCCAACCTTTGCAGCTATAACTTCGCAGCTATAACCCCCCAAATTACCCCATTTTGGAAAGTCCATGGAATATTTTATATTTTGACACAAGTTGCGGGAAAGTGACAATTTTTTTTTTTTGCACAAAGTTGTCACTAAATGATATATTGCTCAAACATGCCATGGGCATATGTGGAATTACACCCCAGAATACATTCTGCTGCTTCTCCTGAGTATGGGGATACCACATGTGTGAGACTTTTTGGGAGTCTAGCTGCATATGGGGCCCCGAAAACCAATCACCACCTTCAGGATTTCTAAGGGCGTACATTTTTGATTCACTCCTCACTACCTATCACAGTTTCGAAGGCCATAAAATGCCAAGATAGCACACCCTCCCAAAATGACCCCATTTTGGAAAGTAGACACCCCAAGCTATTTCCTCAGAGGCATGGTGAGTATTTTTCAGCTCTCATTTGTTTTTGAAAATGAAGAAAGACAAGAAAAAAATTTTTTTTTTTCTTTTTTCAATTTTCAAAACTTTGTGACAAAAAGTGAGGTCTGCAAAATACTCACTATACCTCTCAGCAAATAGCTTGGGGTGTCTACTTTCCAAAATAGGGTCATTTGGGGGGGGTTTGTGCCACCTGGCCATTCCATGGCCTCCGAAACTGTGATAGGCAGTGAGGAGTGAAATCATATATTTACGCCCTTAGAAAGCCTGAAGGCCGTGCTTGGTTTTCGGGGTTCCGTATGCGGCTAGGCTCCCAAAAAGTCTCACACATGTGGTATCCTCGTACTCAGGAGAAGCAACAGAATGTATTTTGGGGTGTAATTTCACATATTCCCATGGCATGTTTGAGCAATATATCATTTAGTGACAACTTTGTGCAAAAAAATAAATAAAATTTGTCTCTTTCCCGCAACTTGTGTCACAATATAAAATATTCCATGGACTCGACATGCCTCTCAGCAAATAGCTTGGGGTGTCTACTTTCCAAAATGGGGTCATTTAGGGGGGTTTGAACTGTCCTGGCATTTTATGCACAACATTTAGAAGCTTATGTCACACATCACCCACTCTTCTAACCACTTGAAGACAAAGCCCTTTCTGACACTAGATCTCTCCTCTACCCTCAAAGCATCTGACCACACCAAGATCAGTGTGATAAAATGCTTTCCCAATTTCCCAATGGCGCTGTTTACATTCGGCGAAATCTAAGTCATGAAATGCTCGTAGCTTCCGGTTTCTTAGGCCATAGAGATGTTTGGAGCCATTCTGGTCTCTAATCAGCTCTATGGTCAGCTGGCTGAATCACCAGCTGCATTCTCAGGTTCCCTGTTGGGACAGGAGAGCCAGAGAAAGACATGGAAGACGGTGGGGAGGGGGGGGCATTCCCTCCCACTGCTTGTAAAAGCAGTCTAGAGGCTAATTAGCCACTAGGATTGCTTTTACATGAAAGCTGACCGCTGGCTGAAAAGAATGATACCAAGATGATACCTAAACCTGCAGGCATCATTCTGGTATAACCACTCAAAGTCCAGCAACATACCAGTACGTTGCTGGTCTTGTTGGGCATATATTGTAAACTTTTTTTTCATGCAGTGCAGCCTGTGGGCTGCATGAAAAAAAGAGATTGATCGGTGGGTATGCCCACCATTAGAATACCTCCCTTCATCCACCCACTTCTAATGATGGGCATACATGCACCGTTTATATATGCCGAAGCATGGGGGCATCCTCCTGCAAAAGGTAGGAGCAAATCGCTCCTCCGCCCACTGCTGCCCCCACGCTTCGGCATATATGCTGAAGTATGTAACTGTGGTGGTGAAATCAACTCCGACAGCGCTGGAGTCATGGCTTTATGTATCGTGGGAGCAAACGCTGTTGCTGTCAAGATAAATAAATCCGCGCTGCAACTGAATGGCGTACCTGCTAAGCAAATGATGGTTAACAATAAAACAAAGTAACATTACAGTATAACAGTAAGACTTACCATACCTGCAAAGCAAATACAAAAAAAAAATAGTAAAAAATAAAACATTTAACGCAACCTGTGCCTAAAATATATATATGCCGAAGCATGGGGGCATCCTCCCGCAAAAGGTAGGAGCAAATCGCTCCTCCGCCCAATGCAACCCCCACGCATATATGCTGAAGTATGTAACTGTGCTGGTGAAATCACCTCCGACAGCGCTGGAGTCACGGCTTTATGTATCGTGGGAGCGAACGCTGTTGCTGTCAAGATAAATAAATCCGCTCTGCAGCTGAATGGCGTACCTGAAAACAAAAAAATGGTTAACAATAAAACACAGTAAACCGTAAAGTATAAAAAAATTGCATACCTATAAAGCAAACATGATAAAAACATAACAATAACACATTGCAGAATAGAATACAGTAAAAAAGAGCAGAACAATAGAGAGAATAGAGAGAGAACAATAAAACGACAACTATTTTTGTTTTTTTTTATTTTATTTTTTTTTTGTTTTTTTTAACACTTTTTTTGTAACTTTTATAACTGTAACTGTTTCCAGGTTTGGGTCTCTCAAAATGCGATGGCATCTTGGGAGACCCTGTGAAAGTGCGTCCTAGTCTGTGCAGTGCTGTACCCTACGCTAAACTAGTGTATGGTAGCATTCAAAACATTCACCAATGCAAAGACCAGGATTGTCAGGACAGGAGGGACAATAATAGTGCGTGTCACGCCTATATCCGGGCTTTCTGCAGACACGACATTTTCTTTGGGGGGCTTGTTGGGTAGGGGTACTCGGGAGGACATAAGGAAAATGCCTCTCGTGCAGCCGGCTTACTGCATTTGGTTGGGGAAGGTGAGGTGGAGCACCGTCTGGAAACAGAAGGGCTCTGACGATCTCTTCCTGGAATTTAAGGAAGGATCCAGTCCGTCCTGAAGCTCTGTATAGCACATGAGCATTCAGCAAAGCCAATTGAGACACTTTTTTATACCAGCGTCTGACCTTACGGGCAATTAGGTACGGCGCCAACAACTGGTCGTTGAGGTCCACCCCTCCCATATTGAGGTTATATTCGTGGACACAGAGGGGTTTCTCCACAACACCAGTCGCCGTAGTAATTTGGACTGTCGTGTCTGCATGAAGGGAGGTAAGAACGAAAACATTCTTATTATCCCTCCACTTCATAGCGAGCAAATTATTACACTGCAAGCAGGCTCTCTCCCAGCCTAAGACGGGAACCTACAAGCCGCTGGGGAAAGACCGACCCCGGGCGATTAGGTCGCACGGTGCCACATGCTTCAATCTGCTGATCAAAAAGGTGACTAAAAAGTGGCACGCTCATGTAATAATTGTCCACATATAAGTGGTACCCCTTTCCGAATAAAGGTGACACCAAGTCCCACACAATCTTGCCAGCGCTTCCTATGTAGTCAGGGCAGTTTGTCGGCTCTAAGTGACTATCTTTGCCCTCGTAAACCATAAAACTACATGTATAGCCTGTGGCCCTGTCACAGAGCTTATACATCTTGACCCCGTATCTGGCACGCTTGCTGGGAAGGTACTGTTTGAATGACAAGCGGCCAGAAAACTTAATCAGGGACTCATCAACGTAGACAACTTGATGGGGAGTAAACAAGTCTGCAAAACGTTGGTTGAAGTGGTTTACGAGGGGCCGAATTTTGTAGAGCCGATCGTATTCAGTGTCTCCACAAGGACGACAGAGTTCATTGTTGTTCAAGTGCATGAACCGCAAAATCTGCTCGTATTGTGCCCCGGTCATGGAGGCAGAGAACAAGGGCAACAAGGGTGAATTGGGTCAGTGGACCAATATGACCGCAACTCACTCTTTTTAGTTATACCCATGTTGAGGGAAAGGCCCAGAAAGATCTTAAATTCTGAAACCGTAATTGGTTTCCAATCTCTGGCAAGGGAGGACTGGGGAATAGTGGCGATGTGTTGACCAGCGTACAAATTGCTTTGGTCCACAATAGATCTATAGAGATCTTCGGTGAAAAACAGCGAATAAAAATCAAGTGGCATAAAATCAACTGTTTCCACATGAATGCCGGGTTGGCCAGTGAATGGGGGAAGTACAGGTGCTGCAGAAGTGGTGGGTTCCCAATTTGGATTGGCGAATGCAGCAGGAAGGGCACTATGGGCACGACGGGTCTGTGTTCGTCTTCTTGGTGGCAGCGGGACACTACTTGTGCTTGCCACCTCACCAGCTTGAACTGCACTTATGGGACTCGCCACGTCACCACGTGATATTGCAGTACTGGATGTACGACCAGGGTGTACTAGGCAGCTGGTGCTTGCCAGTTCACCAGAAGGAATAGCGGCGCTAGTACTTCTCTGCTCCATACGAGGGACCTGCGGTTCTTGCACATCAAGGACAGAAGAAGTTTGGGGTCTGGTACACCTGACCTTGGCAGGGACCACAACTCCGTCGTCAGAGCTATCTGTCATGGAGCCGCTGTTGTCTACAGGTTCATATTCTGAGCCTGAATCTGACAGATGAGTGACTTCCTCTTCACTATCTGTCATGCTCAGAAACGTGTAGGCCTCTTCACTAGTGTACCTTCGATTTGCCATTTTGGGCTCTAAATTTAGTGGTACACTAGTGAGACTCACAGACAAAAAAGCTCCCGACTGTTAGCGACTGATTCAAAACGCTACCAAAAAACTGTTAGCGATCGCAGGGATCAGGCCTGACTCTGCGAACGCTGCAGTTATGTGTTTAATGTTTTGTAAGTGACAGTGATCGATAGATACTGCACTTGGGTGGGTTGGGCAGGGCCGAGGGGCAAAGCACAGGTGTTAGTAGGTATCTGGGCTGATCCAAATATAGTGCAAAAGAAAAAGCTGCGCTATCACGTGAAACAAATAAAAAACTAAAAACAACTGCAGCTGCTAGCACACAACAAACCAAGTCGCAGATAATATGAAAGTAAAAAAGTGCAGCGCTATTCAGTGAGTGAGAGTGAAATAAATATGAGCAAATAAATAAATAGCTTTGTGTATAAAAGGATCAAGTAACAAAAACACCAAAGAATGTTAATATAGCAAAAGTGTGCAAATAAGTGACTCTGGATAAAATAACAATCTCAAAAGTCTATATAGACTAAAAATAAACAGTCCTCTCCCAGACAGGGGAGTAGTAATGTCTTGAAAGGGCTGTGAACAACGTGAGGGGGTGAATCACAGTTTGTAATGGCACTCCAGACTTCAAGAAAAAAGATGGGTACTCTTACCGGATCGATGGGACGCATCTACCACATGGCAGTGCGTCAATAAGGCAAAAAGGGGTAGTCATCCAGGATATCCAACCAGATGGTGTCTTCCAGGTCCCGGCCACCAATGGGGGGGTGGCTATCCTAGATAGGCTATGGATCTCCAATGAACCCGATCTCCGATGTCGGAATTGATCGATCACAAGCAGATGGTTCTCAATGGACCCATGGAGGAAAAGAAAAAGGGACTCCACATAGTGCAGATCAAAAATGAGGTTTAATGATCCAAAAAAGTTGTACAGGATGTAGGTGATCACGAACAGATAAAAGACATAAAAATGGCAATGTGGGAAGCTGGATTAGCTGGCCCTAAGCGTTTTGACCACAGAGTCATCAACAGGGGCCCCATCTGCTTGTGATCGATCAATTCCGGCATCGGAGATCGGGTTCATTGGAGATCCATAGGCTTTCACACTGAACAAACAGCGGAGGCTGTTTAGGGGCGGTTTGCAGGCGGTATTTTTAGCGCAATAGGAAAAGGACAAGGGAAAAAATTGCGCTCAGTGTTCTGTTAAAAGGTGAAGAAAAATGTAAAAAACGTGAAGTGAGTCCTGCAGCTGAAACACAATAACCCCAATACAAGGGCACATAAACTAAACAATAGATAAAACAGTGTAGCGCTGGACTATTGAGGATACGCATATAATAATATACGCGAAAGAGCCGAGACCCATATGTTTGTGATTAAATGTGAAAAAAAAACTTATACCACCTAATCTGATACAATTACGTATCTATATATGTGTATTGTGACACTAAAAATTAAATCAAGTGCACCTATATAAATCTAAAACGAAAATTAATAAACAAATACAAATATACTGAACTAAAATAAATCATGTAAATCAAACGTGACAATAAAAATTGGAATTACATCAACTTGTGGTAAGGAACTTTGTTCACTTATATATTATTAGTTGGTCCTTTGTGCTTGGTGATCACAATGGAAATGAAAAAATTAAAGTGAATAATTAAAATAAAAGTCCCAATAAATAATGAACCAAAAGTCCCAAATCGTGATGATACTCCAACACAAATTCCGGTTCAATATCTACTGAGGTGTCCATGTGGGTTGGAGTATGTTGGCCGTACCATTAGGAAACTGAATGTGAGGTTGGAGGAACATATCACCAACATCAAACAGGGCTTCGATAAACACAGTGTCTCTAGGCATTATGATGCAGTACACGATAGGAACCCTAAGGGAACTGTGTTCATCGGCATTGAGAAGTATGTTCCCCATTGGCGGGGTAGCAATGGAAAAAGAACAATCTCTAGATCCGAAACTAACTGGATCTACAGATTGAACTCCCATTCCCCGAATGGGTTGAACATAGAGTGGGATATCAACTGTTACATCAATAATAGTTGAAATAAATTTCTTTGCTGATGATTTTCCCCCCTTTAGATTAACGGTAATTAAAACTTTATATAGATGATCCCCTCCTTTTTCCTCTTTTTTACTGACATGCATTTTTATTTGTATTTTTATCAATATACATTTACCCATCTTGCGATTTTAGACATATTTGGACTATTAAGTGTCCATTTTTTGATACACACATTATGATGTTTATAGTATATTGGAAATATGTCTATATATCTTTTATTGGACATATGGCTGATGGGGAGCTTAAGTCCACCCATATCTATTTTTTGGTTTCTTTGCACCCTAATTGTATACACTTCACTATGTGCTTTTCATTGGTGAATTATCTCCATTCTGCCACCAGATGGCAGTGTGCAATACACACTTGCTGTGGAAGCTGGTTTATGTTTCTACACATTATAAGTAATCTGGAGTGTGTCGTGCACTTTTCTTTTTTAGCCACTAGATGGCGGTATACGGTGCATGACTTTGTTCTATATACACATTCTCCTATGTTTATATCAAGGAAGGGTGTATGGGTGGTTTTCATTGGGTTGGAATGACTAACAATAAAGTATCACTACCCGCCCCCGTTCCCCCTCAGCCAATGAAAGAGTTATGGCGCTACGGCGCTTGTGTATTTAAAGCGCATGCGCGAGCGTGGCCACGTGCCCCTGATGACGTCAGTTGTGACGAAACGGCCGTAGGGTCACAACGCGAGCACGCATCGCGCATGCGCGATTGGATTTTAAACGGCGGTGGAGTTTTTTGTTTCATTTCTCCCTGTCAGAAGTTTTATTTGTTTCTATGCTTTTTTAAATAAATTAGTCAGATTGTCCTACACTATCGGAGTTCTCTCTTTTTCTTTTTGGGGCATTTTTGATTCAATCCCTATTGCATCCGGTGGGCAAATCCTTGCTACACCCTGTTTGGAAGCCCCCCTTGGCTTGCCATAGGAACACCTGGAGAACATCTGAAAAGCATGGGCGAGGACACCATCTGGATTTCTACATCCCTACAGAGCCTGTTTTGACCCCCCTGAATAAGGGTGGTCGCAGGCTGTCTGGTAAGCCTCCAATTCTTCCTTTGGTGGTGGGCAACAGCTGCGGTGGAATATTGAACCGGAATTTGTGTTGGAGTATCATCACGATTTGGGACTTTTGGTTCATTATTTATTGGGACTTTTATTTTAATTATTCACTTTAATTTTTTCACTTCCATTGTGATCACCAAGCACAAAGGACCAACTAATAATATATAAGTGAACAAAGTTCCTTACCACAAGTTGATGTAATTCCAATTTTTATTGTCACGTTTGATTTACATGATTTATTTTAGTTCAATATATTTGTATTTGTTTATTAATTTTCGTTTTAGATTTATATAGGTGCACTTGATTTAATTTTTAGTGTCACAATACACATATATAGATACGTAATTGTATCAGATTAGGTGGTATAAGTTTTTTTTTCACATTTAATCACAAACATATGGGTCTCGGCTCTTTCGCGTATATTATTATATGCGTATCCTCAATAGTCCAGCGCTACACTGTTTTATCTATTATTTTTAGCGCAATACCGCCTGCAAACCGCCCCAGTGTGAAAGGGGTCTAACTGTCACAAACGGACACCAATGCAAAAAAAAAAACTGCTATTGGTGTCACTGTGACGGGGGTACAGGGGGGTGATCGGGGGGTGATCGGGGGGTGACAGGGGGATGAAAAGTGTGCCTGCGTTTTCTACTGTAAGTGTAGTGTTGTGCAAACTCACATTGAGGTCTTCTCTCCTCGGCGCCGGAATGAATAGACCAGCTCGAGGAGAGATGACATCACTTCCTCCGCTTCTGTTTACATTACAGAAGCTGAGGAAGCTTGTCATTTGCCAGGAGTAATCGTGAGGGGGTGGCCACGAATGAGTGGCCTCCCCCTCACCTCTGATCGCCCCTGAGCTGAATCCGACCGCCGCAGGCACCGGGGAGGGTCCGATCGGACCCCCTGCCCGCGGGCAGGCAGGGATGTACAGTCCTTATGCCTGCCCGTGCCATTGTGCTGACGTACATCATCGTGCGGCGGTCGGCAACTGGTTAACTGACAATTTCGCCAATTAAAGGAGCTGACTGCTCCTTCTATTGGCCTGCTGCCCTCTAGAGGAGGACAACTATATATACACAATGGAGATCATGTGGGTGCGGCCGTGGAACTGGAACTTCAAGCAGACCAATCAGTAAACAATAAATTATAACAAGGGGAAGCAGGGGTTAACAGTCTTGGATTGACAAAAAAATAAAAAAATATATAATTAAAAAAAATATATAATAATAATAATAATAATAATAATAATAATAATAATATATGTATACATAAAAAAATTATATAAAATAAAATTGAAAAAAAAAAAAAGAAAAAAAATTTAAAAAAATTATACACATGGAAATATTTGAAGCATAGTTCTCTTCTATATGTATAAAAGCCTATTGAAGAAGTTGATGATGTATGAAGGGCCAAGAAAGTAAAATAGAAAAAAAATAGAAAAAAAAGGGGGGGTTGTATGCATGTAAACATGAAGAGGTGATGGAGGAGGAACAGGCTGTAGTGTAAAGAATTAATAATAATAATAATAAACAGTAAATACAAAGTTGGTGCTGTGTTCCCCCTAGTTGGTATAGAAGGGATGTATATGAATGTGTGCCCCCTCATGGTGTGGATACCAAGCGGGGTGCACCTAATGATGGATCATGCAACATGCATATATGTCTGCACATACACATATATACTTACACACATACACACACACATACATATATACAGTGGGGACGGAAAGTATTCAGACCCCCTTAAATTTCATTCTTTGTTATATTGCAGCCATTTGCTAAAATCATTTACGTTCATTTTTTTTCCTCATTAATGTACACACAGCACCCCATATTGACAGAAAAACACAGAATTGTTGACATTTTTGCAGATTTATTAAAAAAGAAAAACTTAAATATCACATGGTCCTAAGTATTCAGACTAGGGGTGCGCATCTTCACTGGCCTCACGATTCGATTCGATTACGATTATCAGGTCCACGATTAACGATGCATCACGATTACTGCGCGCGGTTTTCATCCAAAAAATTTAAGTAGTCAGAAGAACTCCATTTTTTAAATTTTATCTGCTCTTAAAAAAAAGACAACACTCCTTGCATGTAGCAAAGTGTAAACAGTGCAGACAACTTAAAGAGGAGCTCCAGACTGCCCCCAAATGACTACAGGAGATGATCAGAGACTGCAGACATGCTACAGGAGATGATCAGAGACTGCGGACATGCTACAGGAGATGATCAGAGACTGCGGACATGCTACAGGAGATGATCAGAGACTGCGGACATGCTACAGGAGATGGTCAGAGACTGCGGACATGCTACAGGAGATGATCAGAGACTGCGGACATGCTACAGGAGATGATCAGAGACTGCGGACATGCTACAGGAGATGATCAGAGACTGCGGACATGCTACAGGAGATGATCAGAGACTGCGGACATGCTACAGGAGATGGTCAGAGACTGCGGACATGCTACAGGAGATGATCAGAGACTGCGGACATGCTACAGGAGATGATCAGAGACTGCGGACATGCTACAGGAGATGATCAGAGACTGCGGACATGCTACAGGAGATGATCAGAGACTGCGGACATGCTACAGGAGATGATCAGAGACTGCGGACATGCTACAGGAGATGGTCAGAGACTGCGGACATGCTACAGGAGATGATCAGAGACTGCGGACATGCTACAGGAGATGATCAGAGACTGCGGACATGCTACAGGAGATGGTCACAGACTGGGGACATGGCACAGGAGATGGTCACAGACTGGGGACATGGCACAGGAGATGGTCACAGACTGGGGACATGGCACAGGAGTTGGTCACAGACTGGGGACATGGCACAGGAGATGGTCACAGACTGGGGACATGGCACAGGAGATGGTCACAGACTGGGGACAATAATGCAGAGTTGTGGTGTGATGAAGGCACATAGAAGACAATTGTATGATATGGACTTGTGTCACAGCGCCCCCCCTCCCCCTCTGTACTTACATGCTGCTCCGCCGGTGCTGGTGGCAACCTGTAATGAGCAGGGCGATCTGCCTGCTCACCATCTCCCCCCGATCTCCACTCCAGCCGCCGGTGTTCCGCCGGTTGTCACATCTTTCCTGAGCAGGGAATTCTCCCGGGAGAGCGCTCCGTACGTAAAGCTTTTACTAGTGTGTGTATTTTCCGCTCATGTGACTCTCGGCCGCGCCTCCCTCCTCTCACGTCTCTCCTGATGTCAGCCCCGCCCGCCTCTCTTCTGACCTGCTAGCTCCAGTCAGTGGGCGGGGCTGAAATCAGGGGACTCAGAGGAGGGAGGCGCGGCCGAGAGTCACATGAGCGGAAAATACACACACTAGTAACAGCTTTACGTACGGAGCGCTCTCCCGGGAGGGGGCGGGGCCAGACATCGATTTTTCGGGTCGCATGCATCGATGCCGCATCGGGGACACCCGAATCGCGATGCATCGATGCTGCGATTAATTTCAGCAGCCCTAATTCAGACCCTTTGCTCGGTATTTAGTAGAAGCACCCTTTTGATCTAATACAGCCATGAGTCTTTTTGGGAAAGGTGCAACAAGTTTTTCACACCTGGAATTGGGTATCCTCTGCCATTCCTCCTTGCAGATCCTCTCCAGTTCTGTCAGGTTGGAAGGTAAACGTTGGTGGACAGCCATTTTTAGGTCTCTCCAGAGATGCTCAATTGGGTTTAAGTCAGGGCTCTGGCTGGGCCATTCAAGAACAGTCACGGAGTTGTTGTGAAGCCACTCCTTCATTATTTCAGCTGTGTTCTTAGGGTCATTGTCTTGTTGGAAGGTAAACCTTGGCCCAGTCTGAGGTCCTGAGCACTCTGGAGAAGGTTTTCATCCAGGATATCCCTGTACTTAGCCGCATTCATCTTTCCCTCAATTGTAACCAGTTGTCCTGTCCCTGCAGCTGAAAAACACCCCCACAGCATGATGCTTCCACCACCAAGCTTTACTGTTGGGACTGTATTGGACAGATGATGAGCAGTGCCTGGTTTTCTCCACACATACCGCTTAGAACGAAGGCCAAAAAGTTCTTTTTTGATCTCATCAGACCAGAGAATCTTATTTCTCACCATCTTGGAGTCCTTCAGGTGTTTTTTTAGCAAACTCCATGCGGGCTTCCATGTGTCTTGCACTGAGGAGAGGCTTCCGTCGGGCCACTCATAAAGCCCCGACTGGTGGAGGGCTGCAGTGATGGTTGAAAAATTTAAGGGGTCTGAATACTTTCCGTCCCCACTGTACATATATATAAAATATTAATATAATATATTCACTATACAACTTCTGACCGGTAGAGCAGAGACAGACCTGTTAGTGGGGGGGGGGGGGGGGACAGGGGTAAGGGGAAGGTAGAAAGGAGGGGGGAGAAACAAACCAGAAATGGGCGTGTGATCTGTTAGACGCATACATCTAACTCCTCATTGAGTCCCCCTGGTGAGAGGGAATTGAGGGAATATATCCAGAAAGTCTCCCGCTGGCAGATTCGTTTGAAAAGCTCCACAGCAGGCAAACCTCCTGAGATGGCCTCTATGACCCTCACCTTCAGGCCTTCGATGGACTTTTGATGTTCAGTCAAAAAATGTCTTGGCACACTGTGCTCATCATATCCCTGTTCGATGAACCGCTTATGCTTGCCAAACCATTGGCGGTGGGGACAGATGGTTCTGCCAACATATAGGAGGCCACAAGGACAGGTCAGACGGTATACTACATAATCACTGGAGCAATTGTGAAACTCTTTTATAGGGTGAGTTTTTCCTTTTGTAGAGCAGGTTTTTTGTCCATGCTGGTCAAATTTACACATCATGCATAATTTTTTCTTGCATTGAAAGATGCCCACTAGTGGGACCAGGGGGGTGTAGGTGGTGGGACCTGGCTTGGGTTTGCGGATCTTAATTGGTGCAATTCGGCTCTTGTTATTTTTGGCCTTACAGTAGGAAACTGTGTTTGGATTTTGGGGTGGAACCCAAAAAAGGATCTTCCAGCAGGATGGGCCAGTTCTTGATGAAGGTTTTTTCCATTTGTCTGTAGCAGTCATGGAACTGGGTGGTAAACCTTGTTGGCTGGTGCCCTTCTGGCGTGTTGGGTTTAGGTGTCGGTATAGACTGATACTGATAGAAAGCATCATCTATGAGAGCTGGGGGTATCCCTTGTCGAGAAATTTTTGGGTTAAGAGTTGGCCTTGGGTCTGGTATTCCTCATCTCTGGTACAACTGCGTTGGATCCTGTGGAACTGGCTCTTGGGGATATTGTTCTTCCATCTGGGGTGGTGGCAACTCTAGTAGTGTATGTATGAGTTTCCTGCAGTGGGTTTCACGTAGTTGGTGGCTATTTGTGTGCCACTGTGCTAGAGTTCTAGATCCAAGAAGGCCAGTTTGTCAGGGTCCGCTACAAAGGTGAAAGAGTCCCAAGTTGTTGTGATTACAATGGGAAACAAACTGCGTGAGATTCTTCATGGTGCCATCCCAGATTATTATTACATCATCGATGTAACGCCCATAACAAATGATGTTGGCAGCAAAGGGATTGTTGTGTGTGATGTGGTGGAGTTCCCAATAACCCATCGTTAGATTTGTGTAGCTTGGGGCGAAGTTAGCCCCCATGGCAGTGCCTTGGGTTTGTAGATAGAACTGATCTTCAAATTCAAAGTAATTATGCTTGAGGCAAAAAGTTGTTGCCTCAAGTATGAAGTGGGCTTGTCGTGGGTTGATAAGTGGATCAGTGGATAGGAAGTGTTCTACTGCCATCAGACCTACATCATGGAGAATGGATGTGTAAAGGGAGGTGACATCCAAGGATGCCCATATGTATGTGGGTTTCCAGGAGTAGAATGATAACATGTCCAGTAGATGTGTACCGTCTCTGATGTATGATGGAAGATTCTGTGACAGAGGTTGTAAGAAGTGATCCACATACATGGAAAAGCCACTGGTGACACTTTCCATTAAAGCAACGATGGGCCTCCTGGTGGGTTATTGATATCTTTATGTGGTAAAAGTACAGTTTTGTAAAAACTTTTAATGAGAAAGGAGAACACTGGTTTGAAAATAATTTCTTCCTGGAGGGCTCTATTGGCTAATGTGGTAGCTTTCTGAGTGAAGCAGGGCAAAGGGTCCTGAGTTAACTTAGAGTAGGTGTTGGTATCTGACAACAGTCTCAGGGATTCCTTTATGTAATCCATTTTAATTTGAATTACAATACCTTAAACCCTTGTCTGCAGCTTTAATGATGATGTCCTCGTTGTTGGCCAGAGTGTCTAGTGTTGTTCCTTTAGCCTTGGATAGGTTGGATATTTTCTTGGAGTTCGGGTTGGTTTGGCACATCTTGATGGGGTCTGCATACACCACCTGATAAAAAGGTGTGTATGTAGGGACCTTTTTTGTGTACTGGGTTGAATATTGATGTTGGTTTGAAGTGGGTATGTTGAACTGGGGGAGGGGGGTAGGTAAATGCTGAGTGAGCCAATCCAATTTTAAGAAATGGCTCTCATCATAAAGTTCTGCCAGGTCACTGATGATAGAAAGATCACTGAGATCTAGCAGTGGGGTATCCTGGTGTGGGAGTTCTTTGCCAACTTCTGGGAGATGCAGGTTTTTTGAAGATTGTATGTTGCAAAACCTCTTCAGTGTGAGATGCCTGATGAATTTGTTTAGATCTTTGAATAATGTGAATGGGTTGGGGTGGGTGCAAATGTGAGACCCTTGCTGAGGAGGGAGGAGTCTTGTGGCGACATGGTGTGTAAGGAGAGGTTGAAGATTTTGATAGTATCTGCATTTTTTATTTTGGGGTGTCTTCCTCTGCCCCCCCCCCTCCTCTCCTGCGTGTTTTCTTTTCAAAATGCTGGATGGGGGGCATAGGTCTAAAAAATCATCTGGATGGGAAGTGGGGGGATGGGTGGCCGCAGGATCCGGTAGTGGGCATGAATTGAATGATGTCTCAGATCTGACGTGGGTAGTTTCACTGGTGGTGGAATCGGTGCTTGGGCAAGGTGATTTGTCACTGGAGTCTGGGTTGGCCACAGATGTTGTAGCTGAATCTGTAGCTGAACCGAGAATGGTACATGAAATGTTAGAGGGTGGAATGGGGCTAGCTGTGGCTAGATAGGTGGAGCAGAGGGGCTTACGTGGTTTTGTAAGACGTTTCGGTTAGGGGGTGGGTTTGGGAGGACAGGTATTGGATATCAGTGGAGGCTGAACTGTGGGTCCTGAAATAGGTGCAGGAGTGGGTGGGATGGGCAACAAAGGTTCTGGTCGGAACTGGCCAAGTATTGGTCGGGATGTTATCTGGGGGGGATGTTTGGATTTTTTCCAACAAAATACTATGTTTGTGTTGTAGTCATTGAGATCTCTTCTGAATTTTCCTAATTTGTTGGCGATGAGGTCATCTTCTTTTTTTATGGTGTTTCTCTTTACAGTTCTCAGCCCAGTGTTTGGGAGGTGTTTGACGCTCTGTATGATGCCCTTGCATAGATTAATGATTTTGAGTGTAAGGGTGTCATATTTCCTTTTTCTTTGTTAGATATAGACCTTAATCCATTTAGCAGTACAGAAATCTGATATGTAGTCCCACGTTTTTGTTAAATCAGGTTCTAAAAATGAACATTGTTTCAGGATTCGGAACCCTCTGGGTGTGATCTTGTGGAGGAGGTATTTTCCAAAAAGAAGCAGTCCCACCATTGTTGGTTAGTGGAGGAGTAGCCTTTCATCACTGCAGCTCTGATTGACAAGATTCCAGCCCTGCCTAGGTCCAATCAGATGCCGGTGACATCACTTCCTGTGGAGCTGCTTGGTTCCTTTGCTCCTGGAGAAACACTGTGATCCATTCCAGCCAGCTGCTCAATCCTTTTCAGCTATCCGGAACAGCGGTGGGACTCACAGAGCCATGTAGAATGCCAGGACTGCACTTTACTTTGACGAGCATGCATCTTCTATCCGCTTGTAAGTGTTTTTAATCTTATCCTATTAAAGTCATCATTTTAATACTAAACTCAGGTCGGCGCCTCCCCCTCCCTGTTTTTTCTTTACATGTCTTGCAGAGTTCTGGACACACTCTTAAAGTTGTCTGTCTTCCTTTTTATCCCTTAATACCCCTTTCTATGGATACATCACCATCCAGCTATTACAGCCACAGACTATACCCCTAAGGATTACTCCATCTGGAGCGCCAGATAAACACTGACTATACTGCTTCCGTCCACTGGGTCTGGGGGAGTGAATCCATAGAAGGCCACCATGGGAGAGGGAAGCCGGAGAAGCAGTGTCAGATTCATGTAGCCACATTTTGGTAACAGTAAGGAGGTTAAAGGAATTTGGAATAAAGAGGTGATGGAGAAAGGTGAGTTTGTTACAAACGGAGCGGGCATTCCAGAGGGCACAGGATCTAAAAGAAGTCTATGGGAAAGTACGGGTAACCCACACAAAAACTGCAGGTACACTGTGCTGCAGCCAAACTGTGCCTACTACAGCATGGTAATGTGAAAGCACCCTTAAAGGGTTATTAATTTTATCTTGTGATTTTTTTGCTGAAGTTTGGTTTCAAATTGACCCTACCATGAAAATAAATAGATAAACAAAGTTCCTTCTTCAAAAAAGGATAATTACTAACCTCCTCCTCTGTCTGTCACGCCGATTGCTGCCGTAATCAAGCGAAACGGCTGCTTATGAAAATCGTAATCCAACACTTTAGATAATTAGTGGATTCTCCTGCTGGCCTCTATGTCCTGTCAATGTAGGGGACCAGGTATCTGACATTTCCATGAATGTTGAAATCTGAAGATTATTTAAGCGGTGGTTTCTCTCGTTCACAATGGCAATCGGTAGTATAGGCAGAGATATTTATTATCTCCATTTGTAAGGTCACTATGTTTACACATTTTAGTGACAGAATCACTTTAATGCTTGGAAAATAACGCAGTACATAGATTTAATACATTTAGGTGAATTGTGTTGCCTGACAAAATATTTGTACTTCTGTTTACCATTACTTGTGATGTAGGCGCTTTTACTATGCAGAACAGCCAGGTCTTCTTGCAGTTTATACTTCAGCTTGGTCCAGGACAGGCTCCAGACTACTTTCTGAACAGCAACATAATAGTGGCAACCCACTTGATGATGTCCCCATTTTTCTCTCCTCTCCTAATTTTTGTGTTCTCCCTCCATATAGTAAGGGCCTATCTCTAGTCTAAGAGGGGGTGCAATGCAGAGCTTTACTTATGTTTTTCCTCACTCCCTCAGACTTCTTCCTTGCTAGCTCTAGGATGGACTACCTGTCCTACCTCTCTTTGGTTATGCCACTGCTTCCTGTATTGCACATGAGAATATTGAAGGCACACCCATATTGCGGGACTGTGGTCGGAATGGAGAAGAGTGCCAGCTATGATGGGAAACGGAGAATAAGTTATTGCATTTTTCTCCCTTTGGCATCTTATTACTTATCACAGTTTTGCTCTTGCGTATTCTACATTGTCACAATAAATGAAAAGGGGAACTAAACTTAAAAGTGATTGTAAAGTCTATTTTTTTCCCTATAAAAATAATAAACATGTTATACTTACCTGCTCTGTTGCAGTGGATTTGCACAGAGCAGCCCGGATCCTCCTCTTCTCGGGTCCCTCTTCTGTGATCCTGGCCCCTCCCTCCCATTCAGTGCCCCCACAGCAAGCAGTGTTACAGCTTCCTGTGTCCATTCAGACACAGAGCCCCGACCCGGCCCCGTCCTCTCTATTCCCTGATTGGCTAGCTGACTTAGATTGACTGCAGCGGGTCCCGCTGCTGTGTCTCAGCCAATAGGGTGAGGACGGTGCTGGGACACATTAAGAGTCAGCAGCTACAGGATTTTTAGCTATTATTTTTGCTATATAAAAGTAAAAAGACCAAACATTTTGGAAAAAAAAAAAAAATTATCACTAAATCAAATAAAAATGCAATACAACCACCCGTAAATTACCATTTTTTTATCCCAAGTTGTAACAACTTTTTAGAAATAAAGAAACATGATGGTATTGAGGTGGTTAAGAAGCATTTAGCACTAGCCCAATGAAGCCAAGTGCCTTATTAGTGAAAGAAAATTCTCTAGAGGGTGAAATTGCATCATGCTGGAATTGCATTGCATGCATTTTGCTTCTCCCCCCAAAAAATCCCACAATATTGGTAGTCAGTGGCATTTTAATACCCCCCACCTGCATAACTGGTCACTGGTCTTTGCGAGTGGAAATGCATGAATCAATATGTATTTTTCATGGTATAGAACAGTGAAAATGTGCATGTATTGCAGAAATATACGGTACATATTTTTATTTTATTTTGCAATAAGACACCGTTCACCACTAACCAAAGAGGAGAGTATAAATGTCTTATTTCCTTTTTTTTTTTGTATCCTGACAACTCTAATCTCCCAACTGACAAATCTAGTATTAGTCACATTCAACTGGATTTGTTCTGTAAGACATTTCGTAGTTTACCAAGCCACTTCTTCAGTGTCTTAGGCCTAGTAGACATGATCAGAAAATTGTACGAAAAATACCGCTTTCAAAGTGATCGTACGGTAATTTGATCATTAGTACACAGCCTTCTTCTGAAATTATCTAAAGGGACAAACACAAAAAATGTTCTTGTACGATACTAGATCGTACTATATATTTAATCTGTACAGTTTTTGTCTTAAAATACAATACAACACATTACATCACTTCCAAATTTTTATTCTGCCGTACGAGAATTTTCGTAACTTTAGTAACCTCTTCATTTTCGATATGGAGACTAGCATGCAAAAAAACGGATAATTCGGCCAATAATCTCATTGTGTGTACCAGACTAGAGTGTCAGGAAGATACCCCTTTATATCCCAGCCTTTATATCCACACTTAGGATCCCTTATTTCCAATCACCACAAGGTCAAGCAAAAATCCTAGACCATTGTACAGAGGGGAGGAGCAAAAACACACAGAGTAATATAGTCAACCTGTATGTGTCTGGAATGTCAGAAAAAAACTCAGGATCTTTACCAAACATTGCATCCCTGTGTCCTTCAAGCCCAGCAATAAACTGAGACAGAAGCCTATACAGCCTAAAGACCTAACGCCCAAACACAAGCAAAGTAATACGGTATATGCATTGCGGTGTAGTGAATAATGCAAAGACCTAACTAATGGCCCAACATAGGAGGGCAAATTCTACATGCCAAGACTCAACAGTCTTTCTACACCTTAGGAGAAGTATGGTCAAAGGTCTTTCGGTCATACATCCTTTGACCCAGATTCAGCCAACAGTGGGCTAAAGTCAGAGTTGGTTGACGTCATAAAGCTGGACCAGGCTCTGCAGTAATCCTGACAAAAATCCTGACTGGCAGCTGGCTCAGCCTCTTTGCGTGCTGCTGAGAACCTAAACCAGCCGCTCCTATCCCCTCCACAGCCCGGTGCTGCAGTGAGCGCTGGAAAGGAAGAGCAGAGTGGTGACTGACAGTCGCTGCTCTGTGCTCAGAGAAGATCCGAGAACTGAGTGATCAGCAGTCATTTATTGCTCAGTTCTCAGTGTAGAGCAGCCGGATCGGTGCTGCAGCCATCTAGGAAAGTATAAATGTTTGTTTGTTTTTTTTATCTTACAGTTCTCTTTTAAGGGAAAAGGGACATTGTATAAAGGACAGTGAACTGCACATTTAGGGCAGAGAGGACAACTGGTTCACAAGAAACATGAAAGAGGCGATCTACGTCAAAGTGGAACAACCATTCTTGAACAAGGGTGGGGCCTTCATCATCTTTCTTCCCCAAATAATGTTTTCATATCTCTACCCGTCAAACTGACAACAGTTCACCAGTTCACAAGAAGAAACAAATGCTCCTGCACTCGAAAGATTGCAGTAGGATAAATTGAAGAAGAGGGGGGAGGGAAAAATTCTTCACAAATCACGCCACTGCATCGGCTGTGCTGCCACTCTCATCAGGTCAGGGGAAACACAGGAATAACTCTAAAAGAAAATAAGGACCCCTCTTCCACCCTCAAATCTCATTTTGGATATTCTCATCCGACTTTAGTCTACTGGTTAGCAGACCCTTCCGGATGAGGCCAATGATGGACTTTGCATGTATGTTTGATTTTTAACACTCGTTTGTGAGTATATTATTTTATTTTTAATAAATTATGTGTTGCAAAGGTAATGCGCAAGGCTGGTGCGCCCTTTGTCCTCGTTTTCTTTTAGAGTTCACACCTTTAGCCTGGGTTCACACTGCCGCGACTTTGAATCCAACATCCCTGCGTGACTTCATTGCGGCTTGTATATGACTTCTTTAACAGAAGTCAATGCAAGTTGTATTGAAGTGGCACCAAAGTAGTGCAGGAACCTTTTTCTAAGTTGGAGCGACTTGAGTCGCACGATTAGAATGGTTCAACTGCCATTAATGGGACGTGCCTTGTCGTGCGACTTTGAACACTTAAGTCGCATGACAAGTCGCGGCAATGTGAACCAGGGCTAAGTCATGTAAATTAAGGATTTAACCCCTTGGCAGGTTTCCTGACACCAACTTTTGGGTTATGTAACTAGGATAGGATAGTGCCATCGCTTTCAAACCACTTATACTGCTTGTAGTCTAACAACATTAACACAAGCCATGGTGATTGAATTAGGGTGTCCCAAGTTGTGGATATAAATGCTGGGGTATCTTCCTAACACTCTTGGAACTGACAAAGTGTCTTGGTAGGCTGCAAAACCTCTTCAAATTCAACATTACAGAACAAGTCCTGCAGAATGTAACAAACTACAAATGGATATACCAGTTCACAGATATATCTCATGACAAGTTGCATATTGTATTTGAACTATAAATCATCATATTTTCTAAACAATGACTTACTTATTTGGTTATCGTTTGCTTGTACAGACTCTTAAGTGGATCTTCACTGCATCTGAGCACCACAAACCAAAAACACTATTTAATTCAATTTTAATATTCAAAGCAAACTCCTCCATCCATGTCTCTGTGCTTTATTTTGCTGAGAAATCTTTTTGAACACATTCCCTTATTTCTGGCCGTGGTCATCTTGTGTAAGGGCAAATGGTTCATGTAGCATTTACTTCCTGAAATTCCTCTGCCCTTAGCTAAAGCATGCATGTAGGATAGTTTGCCTAGAAATGAAAACCCCTCCTCCTCTCCTTCTGAAGACTCCTGGGATGTATGACATCATTTGCCTAGGCAAGAAACCAGTAAGTAACTGAAGAAATGTAAACAAATTGTAATAAAAATATAATACAAATGTAAAACAAGTAAATATGATAAACTTTCCTATCTGTTTAATAATACTAGCAGCACGAGGATTAAAAATAATCAATGTTGTTTGGGAGACTGAAGTTCCCCTTTAAAAACTCCAGTCATAATATTTTTTTTTTGGCATCAATTAGGGACCGGTTAGAACCACTATCAGGTTTTTATCTCAATTTGTCAACACTAAAAATATTGCACTTTAATTCCTGTCCTAGGGACAGGGTTATGCCATGTACACACGGTCGGATTTTCCTACGGGAAATGTTCGATGGGAGCTTGTTGTCAGAAATTCCGACTGTGTAGGCTCCATCGGACATTTTCCGTTGGAATTTCCGACAAACAAAATTTGAAATCTGGATCTCAAATTTTCCGACAACAAAATCCGTTGTCGTAAATTCCGATCGTGTGTATACAATTCTGACGCACAAAGTTCCAGGCATGCTCGGAATCAAGCAGAAGAGCCGCACTGGCTATTGAACTTCATTTTTCTCGGCTTGTCATACGTGTTGTACGTCACCGCCTTCTTGGCGATCGGAATTTCTGACAAGATTTGTGTCACCGTGTGTATGCAAGACAAGTTTGAGCCAACATCCGTCGGAAAAAAAACATGGATTTTGTTGTCGGAATATGTGATCGTGTGTACGCGGCATTAGAGTAAAATGAAGCAATTTTTTTTTTAATGGGGACAGAAACGGCAACAAAATATTAACTCTAGTAGTGACAGGAACATCAAAAAAGAGAGATGAAAGATTAAACCTGGTTATACACTGTCATATTTTTTAAGTCTAAGTGGCAGCTGTCAGACTCCTGAAATTTAGAACAGCCTGTTTTATCTGCGCCTACTGATACTAGTTTGGGATCTGTTAAATGTCCAAAACCCATTAACGCCTTCCTGGTACATTCTTTACTTCAGGATGTTTTATATGGGTATTCCTGACAAACTTTTCACACTTTGAAAATTATTTTCAGAGCAGTATCTGAGAAGCAAAAAGTAGTCACAGTTCTTGCCTGGATAAAATACTAACTGTTCCCATTGAAGTTGCCTCAGTGTTTAAGAATTAGATGGATGAATACTTAGCAGTCCTTTCCAAATCTCATTTTTCTCTAGTAGGCCCTACTATGCAACCTACCATTGCTGTAAAGTTCATATGCCAAACCTTAGGGGACTGGACAAAACTCCTGTCACAGGATTCAGCAGCTATCCTCACAGGTTCTATCTACAATAAGGCATGGATCATTATTTGGCCTTGAGTGATATCAAAGAGCAAATCTCAACCATTCCATCTTATTCCAGCAACTTCCTATTATATGGTAAGACCTTTGTACATGGCGATTCTCATATACCTCCTGTACAACCTCCTGTGACTCTGTGGGACATGAATCTGGTTCCCTGGATTTTACAGAAACATATCAGGGATATTCCCTTGACTGCTTTTATTCACATTGTACATCTGCTAGATGTGTCTCTGGACTGGCAGCTTTGTCCTGTAAAGAACCTTTTGGTTCTTACAGAAGGACCAGGTTGTGCTGAGGCCTAGAGTCTCTCTGCTTTTTAATGTGGTGTCCGTCTTCCTCCTGAACCAGAATATTATTTTCCAATCTTTGACTTCAGTGCACGAGAAAGAGATTTCACTTCACTGCTTAGATGTAGTTTTTGCATGTTTATCTTGCAGTCACTGCTTATGTTATAAAGACTGACTATCCTTATGGTCCTTGCAAAAGGGAACCAACTCCTCGATCCACCTCTTCTTGGTGGCTCAGTCAAATTATTGTCTAGGCGTATGGCACTGATGATAAGGTTCCACCCTCTCCTGTTAAAGTGCATTCTGACAGATCTCTGAGTGCTTTTTGGGCTTTTCCCCATCAGGCAACTGTTTTCCATATTTGTAAGGCCGCCATCTGGTCTTCTGTTCAAAAATTTCACCAGGTACAGTGTATCCGGAAAGTATTCATAGCGCTTAACTTTTTCCACATTTTATGTTACAGCCTAATTCCAAAATGGATTAAATTAATTTTTTTCTTCAAAATTCTACAAACAATATCCCATAATGATAACTTGAAAGAAGTTTGTTTAAAATCTTTGCAAATTTATAAAAAAAAAAAAATGAAAAAAAATCACATGTACATAAGTATTCACAGCCTTTGCTTAATACTTTGTTGAAGCACCTTTGGCACCAATTACAGCCTCAAGTCTTTTTGAGTATGATGCTACAAGCTTGGCACACCAATGTTTGGGCAGTTTCTCCCATTTTTCTTTGCAGGACCTCCTAAGCTCCATCAGGTTGGATGGGGAGCATCTGCGCACAGCCATTTTTAGATCTCTCCAGAGATGTTCAGTCGGGTTTAATTCTGGGTTCTGGCTGGGCCACTCAAGGACATTCACAGAGTTGTCCCGTAGCCACTCCTTTTGTTATCTTGGCTGTGTGCTTAGGGTTGTTGTCCTGTTGAAAGATGAACCTTCACCCCAGCCTGAGGGCTCTGGAGCATGTTTTTATCAAGGATGTCTCTGTTCATTGCTGCATTCATCTTTCCCTCAATCCTGACTAGTTTCCCAATTCTTGCCGCTGAAAAACATCCCACAGCATGATGCTGCCACCACCATGCTTCACTGTAGGGATGGTATTGGCCAGCGGTACCTGGTTTCCTCCAGACATGACGCTTGCCATTCAGGCCAGAGTTCAATCTTTGTTTCATCAGACCAGTGCATTTTGTTTCTCTTGGTCTGAGAGTCCTTCAGGTGCCTTTTAGCAAACTCCAGGAGGACTGTCATGTGCCTTTTACCGAGGAGTAGCTTCTGTCTGGCCACTTTACTATACCAGTCTGATTGGTGGAGTGCTGCAGAGATAGTTGTTCTTCTGCAAGGTTCTCCTCTCTCCCAAGAGAAACACTGGAGATCTGTCAGAGTAACCATCAGGTTCTTTGTCACCTCCCTGACTAAGGCCCTTCTTCCATGATCGCTCAGTTTGGCCAGGTGGTCCACTCTAGGAAGAGTCCTGGTGGTTCCAAACGTCTTCCATTAAAAGATAATGGAGGCCACTGTGCTCATTGGGATGCTTCAATGCTGCAGAAATGTTTCTGTACTCTTCCCCAGAACTGTGCCTCAATACAATCCTGTACATTTCCTTGGAGTTCATGGCTTGGTTTGTGCTCTGACATGCACTGTTAACTGTGGGACCTTATATAGACAGGTGTGTGCCTTTCCAAATCATGTTCAATCAACTGAATTTAACACAGGTGGACTCCAATCAGGTTGTAAAAAACATCTCAAGGATGATCAGGGGAAACAGGATGCACCTGCACTCAATTTTGAGTGTCATGGCAAAGGCTGTGAACACTTATGTACATTTCAAACAAACTATTTTCACATTGTCATTATGAGGTATTGTTTGTAGAATTTTGAAGAAAATAATGAATTTAATCAATTTTGGAATAAGGCTGTAATAACAAAATGTGGAAAAACTGAAGAGCCATGAAGACGTTCTGGATGCACTGTAGATGTTTGAACCTCTTTTGATGTCAGCTTCGAGTGTAAAGTCCTTTAGGCAGCCCCCATTAATTGCTATGGTTTTGTGGACGTGTTAGATTTAGTGTAGTCCACCCTCAGTTGAGCTGCTTTTTAATGTCCCATTTCTCTTAGATTTTTACTGATCCCAAGTCCTTTAATGAAAAATACAAACAGGATTTCTGGAAATACGATTCTTATGCCCCGTTAACACGATTGAATTTTCCGACAACAAATGTTGGATGTGAGCTTGTTGGCTGAAAGACCAACCGAGTGTATGCTCCATCAAACTTTCCGTCAACAAATTTTGGCTAGCAGGTTCTCAAATTTTCCGCCAACAAAACTGTTGTCGGAATTTCCGATCGTGTGTACACAAGTTAGATGCACAAAAGTTCACGCATGCTTGGAATCAAGCAGAAGGAGCTGCACTGGCTATTGAATTTCCCTTTTCTCAGCTCGTCGTACGTCACCACGTTCGTGATTGTTGGCCAACATTTGTGTGACCGTGTGTATGCAAGACAAGTTGGAGCCAACAACCTTTGACAAAAATTTCACAGTTTTGTTGTCGGAAAGTCCGAACGTGTGTATGGGGCATTAGAGTTCACTCTGTGTTTTTGTTCTACTCCTTCGTACTGGTTAAACAAAAAATTGAGGCATGTTGGGAGTGTGAGGGGTTATACCTGGCTGGCTAACAGCTTTTTTTTTTTATGTTTGCCTGTCTCCAATTTCTCCTAAAAGAGGCAGTATAACCCACCTGTCTCGTATTTTTATTGATCCTGTGTTTCTTAATGAACCTCAAGAAATAGATTAAGTACAATACACTTATTTTTTTTAAGTTCAAGTGGAAAAAGAAAATGCTAGAACCCTTGACAGTATTTTATTGTTGTCTGATTTCCTGTTGCAGTTTGTCCCTTAATTTCTGTCTGGTTAAAAAATTGCTTACAGGGCAAAAAGTGAAGAAAAATCTCTTTAACGGAGCCCCCAGATAACAGTAAAACCCGACAAGGATTTTGACCTTCCCCTATTCTATCCACAACAAAAAAAATGTTTTGGATATACTGTAAATGCAATTTAGGGCTTGGTGGAAGAGTTTGTGGCTGGGTTCACACTATCTTCGCATGTGGCTCACTGCAGGGGTCCGGTGCTTCCCCATTCACTGTTTCAGGTCCGATTTCAGCCTGAATTTTTGGCTGAATTCAGACCTGAATGAACCAAAAGATGCACGGGGCTCCTGTGCAAATTCGCACCAGAGCCGCAGCAGAGATATGTGAAACCGGCTCCATAGAGAGCTGGTCAAAATGTCCTGCTATTGCGAATTGGATGCGGAGAAGCCCCATCCAATTCGCAATAGTGTGAACCCAGCCTGAAGGTTTGCAACATGGAGAACCGTGTCTGATCTTACATAGCTTTCAACCAATGCTAGCTGACTACAAAATAAAATTCTGAGTGACCATAAAAGTATATTAAGCGTCATCATAAAGTAGAAACAATTCGATTTTTTTTTTTTTAGCTTATTGGATATCAAATCCCATATTTGTACCAACAAACCAGTTTATCGATCAGTGTACAGACAGAAAAAAAAAAGGTCGTTTTTTTAATGGTACAACTTTATAAACACATCTAAAAAATGCCATCGTGCTACATGTCACCAGAATGTTACCTCCTCCCCTGAAATTTTTGACATACAGACATTTTGTACCTGGATTACACAAAACAGTAAACAAGGGAGAAACTTGTGCAGATATGGTGAAAAAGGTGACATTTTGAGGATTGTACCCCTCAGTTAAGGCCACTGATGTTAGTGGTTTATACAGCACCATGTCAAACCTTGCGCTGCCTAAGTAACCAATAGCAAAACTTAATTGCTAGGCCATCTGTGAGGGGGAAAAAAACCTGTGGTAGCTGAGGTAAATTGATCTTTTGTCAAGGAAATAAAAAATAAAGCAGGATGGGAAAATCTGGCTTTAAAAAAGAAAGGAATATTTCTGTAAATATCTGGTCACATTATTCACTTTTCATTGATTTACATGAATATCGTGTGTAATTTTCAAGCCTAAATGCTGCATGTAATGTAGTTCTCTCTTCACAAACAATATGTATTTAGTATAATTACAAATAGCTACCTACAGCTTCAAAGTATTTGTATCTTTACAGGTATACTGATTGCATCTCTTACATCATAAATAACCTTACATTGTTGAATAACCAGACTTTTATAATAAATGTAGCATTCTTTGTACGGTTTTATATCATTTGTCTACAAAAGTACCCCCCATGTTATCATTTAAGCAATCCATTTCTGCACTATTAAATTTTAAAACAAATAAATTGTACTCACTGTGGTATCCTAAAATTAAAGGGGTTTTATGGATAGAAAAAATCTGGACCCCTTCTCACTGTAATAGCAACCACCGGTGAGGAGCCCCTTTTGTTATTGAGAATCATGTTGACTTCATGTTTGCTTAACACAACACCAAACCAGAGATACAGGGGTCACAAAGCAAATCTGAAATTGCAGCTCTTTGCAAAAAGTACATTTTCAGATTCAATTCAGAAAACTCCTTTTGAATTTTGTGTGTTTTTATGCGTCTGTACCTTTCTATTTGTCCGCTTCTTAAAATTACATCTAGCTATGACATGAATAAATGAATGAATGTCCCCTTTGTATGGCAAAACTGTATATGGAGAGAGAGGAGGTGATTTGCACAAATAAAAAGAAACAGGTTAGGCAATTATGGGTTAAAAGTGGACCTTGCATCATCTGAAAAAACAAATAATAATGCTTCGGGGTGGCATAACTGTGCCTTCCGGTATGGCAAGAGTGTATTTCTGCAGGTTTTCAAGCTCCCAGTTTCTCTAGAGTATGTCAGAGTCTAGGGCAAAGTAAGTTAGTGTTTTTTTTTTTTGGGGGGGGGGGGGGTAGTTTACAAATGGGCATTTGTGTTTTTGGAAGGAGCTAGCATAATTGTGGATCCTCCATTTGCCATGGAAGGTCTCTATAAGTTACCAAGCAAGAGCACATATCAGGAACATGGTATTAGTATAGGTAATAATAGAGTTCAACATCTCACATTTGGAAATCAGTATACTAGGACAGATCCTGCAAAATTTTACATTCTCCTATCATTTTCCTAAAGCCTAGTACACACTACTAGTTTGTAGTGAGACAGCTGAGACTAATAGCTTAGAAGGACCCGCTGTACTAACCATCCAATGTTGGTACAGCGATCTCCCCTGCTGTTTTATTGTGTTCTGACAGGGGAAGGGCCACCCATGCCAGAACAATCCGGTTACCCTCTCAGCAATCGGCAGACCTTTTTTGGTCATGCTGCTTTGACAGAAGCTGGCCGAACGGCCGGCTTCTGTCAAATCGGCTGCAGCACACACGGGCTAAATGTTGGCAGGTTTCTATTGAACCGGGTGATTCAGCCCGACATTCGGCCCGTGTGTACTAGACTTAAAGATGAATTTAGAGCTGAAGTATATTCTGCTTTTATGTTGTCTTTCTTTGTTTCACCTTCCCCCCCTCATAAACATTTTCAATACATACCTTATTTTACACCAGTGATGTCATTACTGGATCTTTGGGCTTCTCTATGCAATGATGGCAGATCATGGCTGGTGGGTGCGGTCAGCCAAGTGTTGTACATAGCTTCCTGAAAGCATCACAGAACCCTGCCTCAGTACTTCTCTCAAGGGCCCTCAGCCCCAATGTAAGCAGTGGCCTGGCTCCTGGGAGGAGTTATGTAAATATCAAAATGCCTTGATGAGTGGATGTTAGTCAGATGGCCATAGGTAATGACCACATGTGATGCTAACCCTCTATGATAGAAAGAAGTGAAATCCAATGAATGATAGGTTAGGGACATTCAGACTGTGGAGGAAAGGACTCGAGGATGTTGGATATCCTCCAATCATGAAATGGGACAGGCTTAATCAGACTTGCTGCAGCTTCTAATACATACTGTGACAAACTGACAGTGGATAGTGAAATCGGTAAGCAACTTCTGTACAGGAGCCTTTACAACTGTGCAAGGCTAAAGGTAAGACTGAAGATCAGCTTTAAGACGTTTTATAGTATCAGCTATTTCAGACTGGCTTATTGCTTTATTTGTATTCTAGGGCCATCAATAAGCAAATCTGCCATGGGGCAAGGGCTCAAATGAATGAGCCCTAAGGGTTAAGGTTAAGAAGGGGATTAAATGATAGGAGTTAACTTAGTGTCTGGGTAGGGCCTCACTTACACAGGTGTACTCAGGCATATGCCCATGTGATTGCTTGCACAGGGATACACAGGTGTTCCATGCATCCCCGTGCAGGCAGCAGCAGCATGTACACAGCCATAGCTCCCAATTAGATATTTGAGTAGGTGCGGGTCCCTGAATGCAACCAGTGAGTGTTCAGGGACCCGCACCCACAATGATGTGAGAATGGAAGCAGCGGCTGTGTCCATGGGGCCGCTCTATCCGAATTAGCATAAATGTAACTGCCTGCATGGGGATGCACAAAACACCTGTACATCCCCGTGTGGGTAAACACAGCACTCACACGGGTGTACACTCAAGTATGCCCATGTGAATGAGGCCGAAAGGGTTAACATAAGGGGAATCACTGGGAAAAGTGTAAGGGCTAGGTTAAAGCAGACCGACTACTAACTTTACAAATCTGAATAAACAGATTCCTGACGCACCACAATATACAGCAATAGAATTTGTCTAAAAATAGTACCTTTTTTAATTAAATGCAGTTACTGAGGTCCATCAAATTGTCAGTGCCTAGCCCTGAGAAGATCATGCTAGGGAATGATGTCCCCAGTGTGCTTAAGGCAGGAGAAAAGCATTTCCTCAGCTAACTCCCCAAAGTGTTCACTTACTGGAAATATCATAACACTGACTCTGGATGGTGCTCAAACAAAGATGGTGTTGGTCTTTTAGGGAGCAAGAAAGGTGCTGTCAGGGATAATACTGTGAACTCTTTAGAGGGGAAACAAATACATACAATTTATAGATATTGTAAAGGCTGGGTTTACTTTGGGTGTTGACGGTTGGATGTAACTTTCAGTGCCTAGCCCTGAGAAGATCATGCTAGGGAATGATGTCCCCAGTGTGCTTAAGGCAGGAGAAAAGCATTTCCTCAGCTAACTCCCCAAAGTGTTCACTTACTGGAAATATCATAACACTGACTCTGGATGGTGCTCAAACAAAGATGGTGTTGGTCTTTTAGGGAGCAAGAAAGGTGCTGTCAGGGATAATACTGTGAACTCTTTAGAGGGGAAACAAATACATACAATTTATAGATATTGTAAAGGCTGGGTTTACTTTGGGTGTTGACGGTTGGATGTAACTTTCAGTGTTGGGTAAGAGAAGTGTTACAGCTACCAATGCTGGAAGGGTTAAGTGTCGTGTCAACTTAAGAAACAATTTTATAGTTATGGGTCAGTGCATACAGGGGAACCCATTTTTTTTTAACTTACTTTCGAGATTTTAACCGCTTGCGGACCAGCCGCCCCAGTTTTACTGCGGCAGGTTGGCTCCGCTGCACGAAATCACGTTAATGTATGTGATCTCGCGAGGTCCGCATAGCAGGTGCGCGGGTCCCGCGGATTCTATGTCCGCGGGGATACCCGTGATCATTTCACGGAGATGAAGAACGGGAAAATGCTGATGTAAACAAGCATTTCCCCGTTCTTCCTAGTGACAGGACACTGATCACAGCTCCCTGTAATCGGAAATGGTGATCAATGTCGTGTCACACATAGCCCCCCCCCCCCACAGTTAGAATCACTCCCTAGGACACACTTAACCCCTGCAGCGCCCCCTCCAGGTAAACCCCTTCACTGCCAGTCACATTTACACTGTAATCAATGCATTTTTAATCGCACTGATCACTGTATAATTGTGAATGGTCCCAAAATAGTGCCAAAAGTGTCCGATGTGTCCGCCATAATGTCGCAGTCACGATAAAAATCACTGATCGCCGCCATTACTAGTAAAAAAAAAAATTATTAATAAAAATGCCATAAAACTATCCCCTATTTTGTAAACGTTATAACTTTTGCGCAAACCAATCAATAAACGCTTATTGCGATTTTTTTTTTTTTTTTTACCAAAAACATGTAGAAGAATACGTATCGGCCTAAACTGATGAAAAAAAAATGTTTTTTTATATATTTTTTGGGGATATTTATTATAGCAAAAAGTAAAAAATATTGCTTTTTTTTCAAAATCGTTGCTCTTTTTTTGTTTATAGCGCAAAATTAAAAACCACAGAGGTGATCAAATACCAACAAAAGAAAGCTCTATTTGTGGGGAAAAAAGGACGTCAATTTTCTTTGGGAGCCACGTCGCACGACCGCGCAATTGCTCTGGTCTTTGGCCAGCCAAATGGTACGGGGCTGAAGTGGTTAAAACCACAACTGAAGCAACTGGACCTAGCTCCCAGTGATGTAAACCAATCTTCAACCTGCAAGTGTTTTCGGTAGCTATTTTTTATGTGCCAACCAGTGTTTTAGGCTTACGGGTCCTTTACAATGACAGTAATAACACACAAAATAAAATAGATTATTACTAAATTGTACAACTGTTCAAGTGTAGTCTATGAAGACATACAAATGACATAATTGAATACATTATCTGGAGCTTCTGTACCCACACTGTACCTCTTGTGTTTGCATAATAAAGTCAAAAACAAGTTTTCGGAGGAGCATTAAGGAATAAGCATACAGTTCTAAATAAGGTGTTGACTATATACATGCCTTTACTTCTGCATGAATAATAACTGATAACAACTGACAAATGGTGAACAATTCCTACTTCACTTTTTTTTTTTTTTTTTTTAATTTTTCACGTAAAAAAAAAAAAAATGCTCACAGTGATAGGAAATAGAGGGAGGCACAGAGAAAGATCTCTTTTAACAGTGTCACCTTCACTTTTTGTCTCCCGGGCAGCTAACAACATGAATCTGCAATTTGTGTGCTACTCTCTGTCTACCCATAGACATAAGATGATTGGTGTCCAATCAGGCCAATGACAGTCTGCTAAGCAATCAGTTTTATGTCTATTGACACCTTGTGACCTTTGCGCACAGCCCTGGGTTGTCTTACCTCAAGGAAAAACTCAATTGTCCAAAATCAATTTCCACAGATGGCTGCTATTCCCCTGAGATAGGGCCAACTCTGAATCATAAACCTGCATGCTTGACTGAAACAAGATTAGATTGTTCTGAAGACAATAATGAGCCTTTTTAGACTTTCTTATGGCCATGGGTAGCCTCTGTTAACAATAGTAAGAGTAAGCGCTGACAACATAAATGTTAATATTATTTCACAAATTAGCTGAACACATGTGAATTCTAATACCAGTTCAGGCTTGTTTCTGAATCATTAAAATTTTCTAGCATGTTGGAAAATTTTTACAAAGTTTACTAATTTTCATAGCATTGTTGGGCTCACTCTTTACTATGTCATTATCCTACATTACAGTACAAAATGCACAAAACTGTTGTACACCATAAGGCTGTTATTTAATCCCTTCTGTAGGTGTAATGACACTATATGTCCAGGGGATGACACTGTTGTGAGCACCAAGGGATGTTTACTACAATAAACATTACTGCCAATAATAAGAGACGACTTGCATCAGACAGCTGTACACAAGCCCCTCCTATCTGAAAGACAATGAGCACCTAATCTTAGCACCAATGTCTATGCCCATCTATAAATTTATGGGCCAGTGGCCTTCCCCCTACCCCACACTGCATAAAGCTTATAGTTATTGAATGACACCCCCACAGGAGTGCTTATCTATGCTATACCACAGAGACCAGCAATGCGGAAAATGATAAAGTGCAACAAATACATAATAACACAATTTACAGCATTGATTAAAAAAAAATGTATAGAATTTAGCAATTTAGCTGAGTCGAGTGCTTTAAATCAAAAGACAAATCAGGTTACAATATATCAATAGTATGAGGATGCCCTAAAGAGGGTACACACAATTACATTTGCAAAAAAAGTACAGTTTCTGCAGCACGCTAGCATCACACATAAAATTGTGCAATGCTAGCAGAAAGCATCCATTAAAAAATTGCACTTTCAGCTCTTCCTGTTTAGCAGTGCCTAGCCATAAATTTGACAAGAGGACCTTGCCTGTTAACAATTGCTTTGCCTGTTACTTCTGCCACACACTTTCACCAATGGCCCACGATGACTGAAAGGTTCTAAACTGTTGTTACATGAGAGATGCCTTTTTTTACCAGTGCCACCTTCATAAAAGATAAAGTTTACTAGCTGTACATTTTAAGCACCATTAAACCTAAAACACAAGTTGTCTTATTTATTATATATTTTATACAATTTTTAGATCTTAGTAGGATATTGGATATTTCATATTCAACTAAGTTTAACGCTAGGTTTAAACCTATGCACGGGACTGTGGGAATTGCAGCGCTTCCCATACCACAGCTACCTACAGTGAAAACGTCCTGCTGCGAGGCTGCCATTTATTGTGAATGGCACCTCCACGCACGTAGAAACTAAACGTGTTTGCGGGTGCAGGAATGACAATGCGATTTCCCTGCAGGCCACGTTTTAAAGAAGGTGCATGCACCTTTTTTCTGTAGGAAACGCAGGCATGGCATCCTATTCATTTGTAATCAGCCATTTTAAGCTATGAAGAAGCTGACTGCAGTGTTTGATAAGGTGTTTAATGGACTTGTTCCCACCATGTATAATAGCAATTTAGTCTGAAAATGTATTCAATTTTCAGACCTGAAGAAACTTTTACATGTATTTCTTTACATTTTATGATTAGCTCTGTTATATACTTGGACTTGTGTTTTATATTTTGTGGTTCTTATTAAGATACTATATGATATTGGAGAGAAAAGCAGACTGAAAAAAAAATGTCTGTATAAAAACAATATTTCAGTAATATATTAATCTGAACAAAGTTAAAATTGGAAAGAGTCCTTATAATGTTATACTTTGAAAATTGGGACTTTTCTTAAAGTTTTTAATTTACAAACCAGGAATTGTTTTAGACAGGCATCACATTTAAGTAAGTGCAAATGTGCTTCCTTGTTCATTTCCTAAATTAGACAAACTGCTGAATTTTAACTACTGGAACTACCATCGAAACATATGGAAACACCCAAAAATCCAACCTACTAGCACTACAGGATAAACATCCAGTACAGAGAATGCATATGGTATAGTAAGTTAAAAAGGCATCTATAGGAAAGTTTTAGAAGTGCCCACACATAAAGTATATTGGGAAAATAGGCAATTGCACCTATTCTGCTAATTAAGGGTGTTTGAGAAGGCAATGGTTTCCACAACTAATCCATGCAGTTCCTATAAGGACAGGCATAACATGAAAAACAGAATTTGTTCAACGGTACTGCATGTTTTCATATTTGTAAGTAATCCTAAGGCCGCTTTCACACTGAGGCACTTTGCAGGCGCTAAAGTGCTAAAAATAGCGCCTGCAAAGCGCCCTGAAAGAGCCGCTCAATTCACTCCAATGTAAAAAGTCCCGAGGGCTTTCACACTGGAGCTGTGCACTTGCAGGACGGTCCAAAAAGTCCTGCAAGCCGCATCCTTGGAGCGCTGTAGGAGCAGTGTATTCACCGCTCCTAAAGCTCCCCTTCCCATAGAAAACAATGGGGCAGCGCTGCAAACCTTTTTTGGCCGCTAGCGGGGGTTAAAACCGCCCTGCTAGTGGCTGAATAGCGCCGCTAATACGGCAGTAAATCGGCGCTAAATATAGCGCTGCTTTACCGCCAGCGCCCGCCCGTGTGAAAGTAGCCTTATTTTGTTCTTTGACATAAAATGTGCAAGTTACCAGTAATGTACCATATGGATCTTGCAAATGAATAGTAATCTGTAGGTTTTCCTGCATCAGACTAACCTTTAACTGCTGGTTAAATAGCACAAGGTGCAATGATAATCGAAACAGCACTGTTGTGGGCACTTATGACATAACACCTTTACTGTAAGAAGAGCTGACGTGGAAAAAAAAAGAAGCAAATGCTCTTCCTCACTGTGATGGAGAGTCTGGTCTATGAAGGTAGGAAATGGGCACATTTGTATCTACAGGGCCTAAAGAATAGTAAACTTAAACTGCAATTAGCCTCAGCAATAAAAAGGTAATATAAAGATATTAGCACTTATACCTGTAAAATCATAACATTGAACAGGTACACTGCAGACAATGCTTTCATTTTCAAGGGCAAAATTCTCCTGCACGTGGCTAACCTTTGTTCAGTAATCAAACTGAAAGGCCACAAGCAGTCTGAAATAGCTGATAATGTTCAGTAAAGCTTCACAATAAATGTAAAGGCAAAAAAAAAACATGTCTTACAATAGTATGGCATTGCTTTAATATTTTTTTTGAGATTTTATTAGTAACTCCTTGAACATGAGGTAGCTTTTATTTTTTTAGATTTATTGGCTCATCCCATGCATCAGAGGAGAGCATTATTCCTTCTGTTTACATGTCAGCTCCAGTGTGTAAAGAGCCCCCTATGACACCAATTTTAAAGAGTTATCTTTGTATCTGCCACACTGGTTTCTATAAAGTCATTCTGGAAGTAGAGTGCTGTTTAGCTAGTACATTAGAGCTGGATGGCTTTACTCCATGCTAAGAAAGTCAACGGTCTGGCTGCATGCACATTAGATCCTGTACACTGATGTGATGTAAACGATAAATTGTTCATAATACTGAACTGGTTAAAGAGAGCAATATCTTTCATGCTTTAATGCTTTCTTGTATTTAGCACTTGGTTTAAACTTGTCCGACTATTCTTTTAAGGTCTTGTGTATTTTATTACCTGCCTAGAGGTCTACACAGCAGAGATCCGACTCATTTCCAAAACACAGGCATTCTGGAACACATTCTAAAAATTAGATTGAAAAAAATGGGAAAAAAAATTCACATTTCTTGGAAAACCATATATGGATAGAGTCTGTTACTCATAAATTCCCTCCCTAGTGTATCTGTTGCATAATGTAATCCTGTATTGTACCCATGTTCTTCTTGTAAGGCTCTTAATTGTAATCATATGCACGTTCACGTCATGCTCCACAATGTGTTTGTCACTGGTCTCTCCTACACCACAATATCACATACCCCCATTTTTGCACATCTAAAATAAAAAAACTGTAAGGCTGACCTTAAATTCTAAATAATCCCACATCCATAGGTGGTGGTATAGTCTCAGAATACAATGTCTGGCATGCTACTGCATTCTGAATTTAAAAAAGTTTGGGGGACATAAAATGGATCTCCCACAAAAGATGGTATGAGGAATGCATATGGCGATAGGAATGCACTTCACACTTCTGAGATGGGTGGTGACCAAAAATTCTGACACATGAATGTCACATCTACAGTGGCATAAGAATGATTGTTTGCAGATCCATCTGACATTTAGTTGCGCCCAGGAAGTACAGTTATACTATTAACAGTCTTAAAAATAAAAACCCTCCATTCCAATTTCCGTCCACAAATAACTGTCCAACACTTGCTGCCTTTCGTCCTTGGCAAAGAAGACACTACATGTGGAGATTAGATGGTCGCCAGTAATGAAACCTTAGAAATAAACTTAACTTATAGGAAACAATATATAATTGCAAAATAAGTCCACTTTCCTCCTCAAACCTGCTGTATGAAGAAAAAAGATTAGAAATAAAAATCCATGTTTAAATGTGTTGTAAGATTCCTCCTTCTGTTTTCAAAGTAGGGCAGCATAATTATTGAAGTAGAATCAAGGGTAATAAAGTGAGTCCAAACTCAGTTCTGAGATGCTCCAATCTTGCTCTCTCAAGATTGAACTTCCAGTTTCACCATTTCTTGTGGGTATGTGTGTTTTTGAATGGAATATCAACCCTGGAATGCCAGGCTATTGGCATTCAGATGGTGGAAGTGAGGTCACTGTCACACAAGGTTTCTCTGTCTGGAGACTCAATGTAGTTGGCAGCCTCTTGAAGTTTTAATAGCATTGCCATCTGTAAACAAAAATACAAAGTGTGTCAGGATGTAAAAGCTGTCAGCCTGATACAATTAAAAATACATTAAAGCCCAGCAGCATTTGTCATGTTTTCAGGAAGAGCAACAAGCTCAGTGCTGACACTAACAACCATTACTGATGTGCCACCCAGAGAGTACTCCTGCATCTCTTGGCTCTTGAGTGCAAGACGTCAGATATTTAGTAGAGAGACATTTGCTTTTTATAGTAAATGTCAGTCAATGCTCAGTTATACTGCACTGACTGCTGAATGCATGTCAGATGGTTGTTGAAATTTTTTTGGAGCATTCAGTAGTAAGCAAAGTGTTGGTGAGTAAAAAAAATGCCTTTAATATAGACAGCAATTGTCTCTATTGTGAAATGTGCCCTGTTACAAAGCCAGCCACATTTAGGACCCATCCTGCACAACATGTCAGACACAACAATTTCTTACATGCCCTTAGTACTCTCAGGTTAATCAGATCTAGAAGAATAGTTTATTGAATAACTGTTATAAGCCTAACTGCAGCCCAAACCATTTTTTTTGTTTTGGATACATTGTTGGAACTTCTTCCAGGCCTTTACTGCTGTGTCACCCGTTGGCACACAAAAAGTGAGGTTAATCTCCCCAGGGACACAGACTGCAATAAAAATGGCAGTGGTTTTACCCATTCCCACTCTACTGAGAAAAAGAGTGAGCCTGTTTACTTCCAATCCCGATGAGTAAAGAGTTAGTGGAGGAGGAAATCCCATGCTGTATAAAAATAAGAGTAAAGTACATTTTATGGAGTACAGCAGTGGTTCTCAACCTCAGTCCTCAAGTACCCCCAACAGGCCATGTTTGCAGGTTTTTCTTTATCTTGCACAGGTGCTTTAAATCAGAGTCAATGGCTTGGTATTTTGGACAGCTATTTTATCTAAAGGAAATTCCCAAAACATGGCCTGCTGGGGGTACTTGAGGACTGAGGTTGAGAACCACTGAAATACAGTACACAGGGTCTTTAGTTTTGAGTACGTGTTATATGCAGATACTTTCAGGTGATTGGACACTGTCAAAAAGAGCTGCAAAGACATCCCTAATATAACCCCTCCCACACTGAGATAACCTGTTTTATTGAGGGACCTGTGTCATGTACTGTACAATGAGGATTGGGCAACACAGCAACATTGCCAACAGGCCCATATAATAGTAGCAGAACTCAGAACTCAGTGAACAGCCTGTAGCACCTTGCACTTGAACCTAGCATCAAAAAAAGACTGAAGGATCTACCTGGTAGAACCTAACAAATGTGTGAACAGAATACTAGGTGGCAGCCGTGCAAAACTGAGAAACATATTCCTGATGCTGAAAAGCCCAGGAAGCACTAAAAGATCTGGAGTGTGACCTAACAGGGAAGAGAGAAACCCTATCCTTCATACTATAGGCTCAAAAAGATGACTTGTCTAATCCACCTAGCAAGGGTGGAGCGAGAAACAAGGGGTCCCTTGTGAGAGTCCATTACAAGAACAATGAGTGAAACTGGTTGCCTGGCACGTACCACGTCAAGACAGTGGAAGGAAATTGCCTTTGGATGTTTCAGAGCAGGACAAAGGGAAGAAAGAACTTTCAGGCAACCTCTGATGTTCCCTTGATGGTTGATGTAGGCCACAGCTGTGGCAGTGTCTGACTGCATTTTTGTTGGATATGCTCACAATTGAGGGCTATAGCACTGAAGGGACAACTGAATTGCCCTTAGGTCTAGGATGTTGATGAGAAGGCAGGCTTCCTCTGAAAACTAAGTTCTGTGTACAGAGAGGGCATTCAGAACACCTTGCCAGCTCGATAGGCTGGCATCCGTCATGAGAACCTTCCATGTCTTTGCAGGAAAGTGCTCCATTGACTCTAGCGCAGGGTTTGCAATTCACCGGGCCAGGGAGATTCTGGCATTGTGGGCCAGACACATGGGGGGGGGGGGGGGGGGGTCCAAGGACCAGGTTTGTTTTTCCCACACTTCCAAAACGTTATGTTGCAATGCTCTGGAGTGAAACTGGGCTGAAGGTACATCTTCAAAGGAGGCAACTACGAGACTCAAAACCCACATGCAAGCAAGAATCGAGGTCCTGATGTGAGAGCAGAGGGATGGATGTCTATCCCAGGGTAGGCCAAAGGAAAGGGTGACAAATTGGTAATACTGGTTGCCCATCACAAAACAGAAATAGAGTCTGGACAGAAAGATGGGTATGTACAAGTAGACATCCCAATTGTCTACTGAAGCAAAGAAAGTCTCCCAACATGAGGGAGGCAATCACTGATCTGGCAGTTTCCATGTCGAACTTCTGAACCCAGAAAAACAAGTTGAGAGTCTTTAGATCCAGAATGAATACGTCTATTTGGTTTGGAAATTTCAAAGAGGTCCAAGTAGAAACCTTGAAAGTGTTCTTCTTTAGTACGGAGGTAATGATCCCCTGAGACAACAGCTGCTGAATGGCAGTGAGAAGAGCTGCCAATATTTGCGTGAAGAAAGGCAAGTTTGAAAGCGGGGAGGAGGCAAAGTCCAAAGCTGCAAATTGTAGCCCTTGGAAATGACACTGGAAGCAAATGTCTGAGATTTCCTGGGATCAGAAGGCCAGCAGATGTCCCCCCCACTCTAAAGAGTGGTAGCACTCCATCACTGGAAAGAGGGCTTGGAACCTTAGCCACGTTGGAGAGCCATGTCTTTCTACAAAAGAATGTTCCTGGCATTGATATGGAACTGGAGGTCACAGAGCGATGAAAGGAATCTTTTTTAACCTCAGGAGTAGAAAACTTTTAGTAGCAGGCTGAGTCTTCTTTTTCTGGGGGGAGGAGAGTACTCTATCCTACTGTGATCCCCTTGATATACTAATCCAAGGAAGGGCCAAACAGGCATTCACCTTCAAAGAGCAGCCATTCAAGGCTTTTTTTTACATGGGACTCCCGCTGACCAGCAGCCAAAGGATCCTGAGCATGTGAATGGAGAGAAGACTCATCCTGGAGATCTGGTTAAGTGTATCCAACAGGCCATTTATTCAGCAGCATAAGGCCATTTGGCCATTGGTAAGAGCAGTAACTGACTGTGGACTGAAGCATCCTTTAGGATGGAGCTAGGATCTTGGGCCATGCGCTTAATCCAGACAACAATAGTCTGGCAGACTGCTATAGAAGCAGTCAACTACAGGAACTGTCCACTTTTGTATGACACATTCCTCAGTAGGATATTGCTGTGCAAAGCTTTCTGAAGGAGTACACATTTTCACCCTTGTGACCCCTGGTATGAATGGCCTCTGAAAGGGCTGAAATTCTGCCTATAAAGTCAGACATTGCTTAAAAACTCCTTTTTTGATAAACAGGGGGAAAAGTGTGCAGCTAACAGGCTAGTAGAGTACCCCAAGTAAGGCAGGGAGTCAGATTGGGGGCAATCATCCAAACTAACTACTAGGGACCTATGGAGATAAATTACTACCCTCCTTGAAGCTGTGGACTAAGTCTGAGCTATCAAGGCCATCTGGCCCTTTCTTCTGCTTGCACTTTGGATCTGTCATGTGTGATGCTATGGGGATGGAGGGGAAGGTCTTTAGTGCAAAGCATTGCAGACCACTGAATACCCAGGTAAAATAACTGACTGCTGTAACTGCGAGATGCTGCTGCTGTGAATACATATCCAGAAAGAAAAAAGCTCAGCAAGTGAACTGAGAGCAAAGGAAGCACCTGACCTTATGGTCATACAAGAGGTGCAGTAGTGTTCACAAAGTATGAAGATAGCAAAATGCCATCAAATATTTTGTTGGTGCAGCAAATCCCTAGTGCAACCTAGTAGCCTGTAGTCAGAACAAGTGCTTGCTTACCAGAAAGGGCATAGAGCCTGTTAGAACCCATTCTTTCTTAGCCCTCCATGATGAGAATTCCCCTAAGAGGTTTTCAGGGACTAGGCTCTGCTGCTGTCAGGCCATGGTCCTTTACCTGTATAACACCCTGTGGCTAACTCAACCAGAGGCATTACATGCCAAGGGGACTGCCCAAGCAGGATCCAGTGCCCTCAGCAACATTAGAGGTCAGCTGCATTTCTTCCAACTAGCAGGGTCCAGGTCTCATCATATGATAGAACAATCATCAAAAGAGACAGAAAAACCTCCATAAGAATAAGGTAACCTCTCAGTAGAAAGAAGACGTTCATCACCTATAGACACTAGAAAAAAACTAGGCTAGCTGGAAGTGGAAGTGGTTTATATAGGGGATGTCCCAACAAAATTGTAGTTGCTAGTGTCCAATTACCTAAAGGCAGCTGCATACAACCCATGGTAAAGATTCACCTTCAAAGGGTAAAGATCCTGTGTATCGTTCTGTACAACTAAGAAACAAAGTCTTGTCAGGAGTCAAACTTTTTTTTGAAAGATAAGTAAGATATATTGCATTTGTTAGTGACCTGGATGTGATATAACAGAAGTGAAAATGTTTTTGGCCTTTTTAGAGTTCATGCAATGATCATATTGCATCTGACTTATTAAGTGAAAACAAAAACAGTTATTGCATGAATTTATCATGTTCCCTATGAACCAAAATATTTTTCTTTACTTCTTTTTTTTTTTAAATCAGGAAACTGTTTATTGAAACACATATATAATTTTTACAGTCCAAGACAATGCAAGTCAATAAAGACTAATGTGGCTAATAAAGATTGTGTCAATATTCACATAACCACTAACATAATGGAATGCAAATAAGAACGTATTCCACTCCAAAACTTAGTTGACACAGTTTAACTTTGTAACCAAACCCCCAAAAATTCCCTAGATTACCTGTCTTAAGTCACAGAACCAAACTTTTAAGGTCTACCCAGACAATTAAGTAGTCTCTGACAGCCAAGTTCCTTAGGGCTAAGCCCAGGAGTATCTAGCCACAATCCCCACACTTTTTAGAATTTGCCAGGGCCCTGCGTGTATAAATGTAATTTTCTAAGAGTAATGAGTTGCCTACGGAGGATACCCAAGACTTATGCGTGGAAAGATCCAAAGACTTCCACAATAATAAAATTAACCTACGGGCATGAAAGCGTGCCCTGCCCAAGGCTAACCTAGGATGTTGCTCCTCAACAACCTCCTTAAATATGTTTAGTATACATCACTTAGGGTCCAGTGGAATTTTCACCTTGAATACCATATTTTGTGAGTCTACTACCTGCTTCCAGTAGAGATGCAGTTTAAGGCAGCGCCATAGTAGGCGAATGAAATCCCCATGATCCCTTTTACACCTATGACAATAAGGGTCTGCATTATATCCCATCTTATATAACCGTAATGGAGTGTAATGAGAGCGCAGTAAAATATATAGCTGAGACAACATTTGGGCCACAATAAGAGAGCATGTTGTCACTGCTTCATATGCTTCCTCCCATTGGTCGCCCATCAATATATCCAGACCTCTCTCCCAGAGTGATGTCACCTTACTGGGGTGCCCTTTATGGAATACAGACAATAGCAAATTATACAAAAGAAGAGAAAACAGCAAAGGCGCCTCTTAGTAAAACAGTATATTTAATGACACAATTCCATTAAAAGCACTCACATGTAAAAACTTGTTAGTCCGGCATGGGGAGTCTCAGTAAAAGGTATACAGGATTGCATCCTCTGATGTGGAACAGCCTTATTCCTCTCCTGCTGCCGGCTAGTGTGTACGACGTAAGCTTCCGGGATTCGATCTTAATCCAAAATGAGGCTTGTACATCCGCCGGGCAATCGAATGGAGGGCTGGAACGCAAATCCGAAGGTATGAGCTGTACTGTCGTTAAGTGACGCGTTTCAGAGCATGCGCATTGAAGCGTGCTCCTTTTTCAAGCTAGGGAAGATACATTTGGTTGCAGCCTATTTAAGTGCTCTCCTAGCACCGCCGCCTAGTGGATACAATTATTATTACAGGGGAAATAAGAGGAATGTAAGGTTACAAAGGCAGATGCGATAGTGTGCATATATAAATTAATAGCATGCAGCTAGCCTTATGTATATACTTGTTATTTATATTTTGGATAATTATGTGTATGTTATTGTGATTAAATTTAATTGTATCTAAAACACAAATAAAATCACATATGACCGAATGTACATAATTAAAAGATTATAGCTGAAAAACTTTTTATATATATTATTATGCATATTAAAACGGGTGTTTATAAATATAGTTAATGGGTATGAACCTATTTAATTTTTGTTTAAAAGAAAAGGGAAAAAGAAAAAGAAAAAAGGAGGGAAACCTATATAGAAAATATGATAATAATATTTCTATATATGAACATGTATATGTAAATATAGTGTGTGGCAACGCTGAGAACAGGGGGAGTTAAAAATAAACAATATAAAATTAAAATTTAAAAATTAAAAATAACAATGACCTATATATTCACATAAAAATGACTCATAAAAAACCATTCCCTGATATCAGTATTTATGAGTCATTTTCATGTGAATATATAGGTCATTGTTATTTTTAATTTTTAAATTTAAATTTTATATTTTTTATTTTTAACTCCCCCTGTTCTCAGCATTGCCACACACTATATTTACATATACGTGTTCATATATAGAAATATTATTATCATATTTTCTATATAGGTTTCCTTCCTTTTTTCTTTTTCTTTTTCCCTTTTCTTGTAAACAAAAATTAAATAGGTTCATACCCATTAACTATATTTATAAACACCCGTGTTAATATGCATAATAATATATATAAAAAGTTTTTCAGCTATAATCTTTTAATTATGTACATTCAGTCATATGTAATTTTATTTGTGTTTTAGATACATATAAATTTAAATGTAATCACAATAACATACACATAATTATCCAAAATATAAATAACAAGTATATACATAAGGCTAGCTGCATGCTATTAATTTATTTATGCACACTATCGCATCTGCCTTTGCAACCTTACATTCCTCTTATTTCCCCTGTAATAATAATTGTATCCACTAGGCGGTGGTGCTAGGAGAGCACTTAAATAAGCTGCAACCAAATGTATCTTCCCTAGCTTGAAAAAGGAGCACGCTTCAATGCGCATGCTCTGAAACGCGTCGCTTAACGACAGTACAGCACATACCTTCGGATTTGCGTTCCAGCCCTCCATTCGATTGCCCGGCGGATGTACAAGCCTCGTTTTGGATTACGATCGAATCCCGGAAGCTTACGTCGTACACACTAGCCAGCAGCAGGAGAGGAATAAGGCTGTTCCACATCAGAGGATGCAATCCTGTATACCTTTTACTGAGACTCCCCATGCCGGACTAACAAGTTTTTACATGTGAGTGCTTTTAATGGAATTGTGTCATTAAATATACTGTTTTACTAAGAGGCGCCTTTGCTGTTTTCTCTTCTTTTGCATATCTGGAGTGGCTTCACCTCCCCTCATAAGGCTGCCCTACCTATAGACTCTATGCATCTCACGAAGAGCTTCTGATGCTCAAAAGGACATTTTGCTGATGTACATTGAGATATACTATGAACATTGAAACCTGCGCTGCTTTTTATTGTTCTTAATAGCAAATTATAGCACAGTGAAATGAAACCTTTAGCGCTATCTGCCATTTGGATTAAATTAAAAGGTAGGTGTGGGAGATAGACGCCATTCAGGCATATCACCCTGTGCCCTAACTGCATGCCGTAGCTGTATATAATAAAAAAGCATTTGTGCAGGTAACAAATATAGGGCTTACAGAGAGCCAAATGATAGCAGGACCCCCGTCCTTAAAAATCTGTGATATATTATGTATACCATATAGCTTCCACCTAGCTCCATGTACTAGCTTAGCTAGCTCCAGGTAGTTATCATTACCCCATATCGGGCTATACTTTGTGTACCCATTGTGCCAGTTTAGTCTGTGCCAGCAATATATTTTGGGTTCATGTTGGACATTTTTCAGGCGCTTTACCATTTTCCATTTACTTTGTGTACCCACGTTGTAGATATTTAGCCTTGTTCCATATTTTTTGAATGAGGGTGTAGGTCGGTAGGAGGTTGTTTAGTTTGGTAAAAAGAAGGGCCATAAGACCCTCAGAGATTGAGTCTCTCTGAGTGCGTGCAAGCAAAATCCAGGTCGTAGAAGAAAGATGTTCCCCTACAGGTTGAGTGGCAGCAACCTGGGGGCAATTAAGTGTTGCAACTGTGCCGAAACATAATAGAGCTAGGAATTGGGGAGGGCAAGGCCGCCCCGATCCTTGGGCCTTTGCAATTGGTCCAGTTTGATTCTCGGCAGTTACCCCATAGCAGATTTCTAAAAATAGAGTTCACCACCCTAAAAGTTTTCAAAGGGACAACATTGGGGGAGTTGTGTAAAGGGTAAAGGAGCTGCGGCATTAAAATCATTTTTATGAGGTTGTTCGTTTTTCCTGCAACTGATAATGGTAATTTATTCCAAATTTTTATTTTATTGCGGAATCTGTTTAATAATGGGGAGATGTTCAAGGAGCCATAATCTAGTGGAGAAGAGGTAACATATATCCCTAAGTATCTGAATTTAGACGTAATGGGTATGGGGCGTGTAACCGGTTGTGTGGTGTCGCCATCCAGCAAAAGTAGTGCCGAATTTGTCCAGTTGATAGTCAAGCCAGAGTATTGGCCAAATTCTACAACAGTGGACATGGATGCTTGTAGAGATACAGTTGTGTCCCTGAGTACCAGTAACATATCGTCTGCATATAGCATGATTTTTTCGTGAATGTCACCATATTTAAACCCAGTAAAATGAGAGGATTGGCTCTTATGGCTGCTAGAGGCTCAATGGCAAGAGCAAAAAGTAGAGGGGACGGACAATGGGCAGCCCTGTCTTCTTTTTCTTTACTTTAGCCAAAGAATACACACTGGACGTCTGCTGATTTATTAGAGCTAATGCATCACAAAGAATCATTGGACCTCTCACACAGGTTAATTTCTTGCACATACCAGAGGATCTGTTTCCAACGAACCAGGAGGTGATTCCTTCACAGTGTGTTCCCTGGGAGGGGAGGCTGAGATGTGACTCCCCGTACTGGGCTGTGGTAGATGTAACAACTTTGACTGATCCTGTTGTGCCAAAGGCCAAGGCAATGTGTCCCGAACCCACTCAACAGGATCCTCCCAGGCAGCCCTCTGTCCATGTACCTATAGAAACAACGGAGAAAGACAAGGTCAATATCTCTTACTGAGAGCATTCTATATTTCATTAGTAATAAATATATTAAAAAAAATATACTATCATAGTCAGTCCACTAAAAACTGACATTTCAATGCCAGTGACAGTTGGTAACATGTGTAGCGCTACCCCCGCAGGAGCCGCTTAGTATGACAAGCTCTCTGTTCAAGGTCATGACTCTTTCACCCGCTCTGTCCGCAACAACACACCTGGTTACTCAAACCTGTGTAGCGGGGGCATTAATACTTTAATGCTCTATGCCAGCACACAGAAAATAGACCACAAGTAACTTAAAAAGTAAAAAATTCATGTATTACTGAAGAGTAAGCAATACAATACATACAACAAATAAACAGGACGAAGAATATGTTAGAGTAACTGACGGGCAGGTTAGCCTAACCTTTGGCTATTAGAGAGGAGCTTCAGTCTGTAAAAAAATATATAAATAAAAGTCAGCAGCTAGAAATACTGTAGCTGCTGACTTTTATTATAAGGAGACTTACCTGTCGGTTTCCTACTGCGCATGCGCGAGTCATGCTTTTTTCCTGAATGGCCCCGCTGTCTTCTGGGACCTTTGTGTGCCCCAGAAGGCAGCAGAGGGGGGGGAGGAGGGGCCCAGAAAAAGATTGCTGATCTGCAATCTTACCCGGAAGTGGGATGGGTACTTGTCAAAACCAGGTACCCGCTCCCCCTTCCCCCTCAAATGTGGCAGTGGAGGGGGGAGGCTGCGAACAAGTGGAGCTTCCCCTTTTGGGTGGAGCTCCGCTTTAACTTATGCCACAATAAGGCTAAGCCTCATTACAGTATTCCACACAACATCAGTAAGAACAGTATTAACAACATGAAAGCATAAATGCCAGAAAGAAACCTCACTATCTACAATAGCTACCCAAAAAGTGTCCCTGAGTGCAATATATACATACAGCCCCACAAACGGGTTGTTGTGTGCGTTACTGGCAAAGGGATACCCCTGGAGGTGACTGTAAAGTACCTGGCACCTAATCATCAATGTTGGCCAGCTTTCATTGGGGCCCTTCTGTTGGTTGTGCACATGTAACTGTCCCTTTAAGACTGCACGCAAAGGATGGCTGATGGGCTTTTAAATAGGGACATTTAAGTAAGCAGTAACTTGTGGGCAGCAAGGGGTTAAACTCTGTAGCTTCGCTCACCAGTCCTGGCATGCAACAAGTCCGGTTCCATACACTCGGCGGTCAATCACCCCAGCAGTTTCAGTCCATATGATTGGCTCCTTGTGATCGGGTCTCCTTCCTGGCTGTGGACCCACACAGAAACCGGTCTCCCAGTTCTAATCCCCAGCCACAATGACCGCTTATGGTTCAGTCTCTCAGGCTCAGTCTCACAGCTCACATAGTGCACAGATCCCTGCTGCAGGTCTACACTGATCCCCAGTGCTGGTCTCTCGATCTCAGTAGATTTCGCCAAGGAAAAGTTCTGTTCTCTCCTCCTCTATATACAGGGAATTGTGGGAAGAGAAGTCCACAGCTAATCCAACATCCATTTACTTGTATTAAGCAGTGTTGCTTTAAAGACTACTTTTCCCAGAATCCTCAGTGTCTGCATAGCAGGTCTTCTCCCCAACTCTGATTGGTTGAAGCTCTACTACTCCCTGATTGGTTTTTCACTGTCACCAGAAGTGAGGGGGAAAGCATGGGGGAACCAATAACACACAGCTCGTAGTACATCCAGAAAGGAGAGAGGAGAAAACTGGCTGCATTCCTCTTTATTGATCACTGTAAAGCGGGGGGGGGGGGGGGGGGTGAGAGTGGCATTTTCTCACAGAGCCTGTTCTGTCTCCTGGCCACAGCAGCTCTGTCCTGGGCAGCAGCAGTGAGGAGAGGAGCCAGCGCTAGCATGGACACCACACCTGGCAGGGGTGGGAGGGGGCATAAGTGGTGACTTTACAGCTGGCTGGCACCCAGCTACTCATGTTAAATACAGTGAAACCAGCAAACTAAAACATAGAGTAAGTGACTTTCATTTGAGTTAGTCCAACTGTTGTGTGCCCATCTATGACTGAGGAAGAGGCCTTTAGACTGTGTTCTAAATGGCACCCGGTGCTCTCAATCACAGTCAGTGAGGAGGAGCGGGAGGCAAGGCTGAGCCCTGTTCTGTGTGTCTTATGGACACACAGATCAGGGCTCGGGAGTGAGCACGCACGAGTGCCCCATAGCAAACGGCTTGCTATGGGGGCACTCAGCCGAGGGGAGGAGCCAGGAGCGCCAGCAGGGGACCCGAGATGAGGAGGATCGTGGCTGCTCTGTTCAAAACCTACATAGAGCAGGTAAGTATAACATATTTCTTTTCTGTTTTTTTTTTACCTTTATTATCATTTTAAACAACACAATGTGACTGAATAACTAAAGAATTTGAGAAGGTTTACAAAATAAATTGTGTGAATACTCACTTCATTTGTCCAATCATGTGCAGATGAAGTAAGAAAACAGGGATTTTACTTTTCACAAGAGTGGATATATTATGTCAATCTTCACAAAATGTTTTTGTGTGAACATTATTAAATCATATAGTAAATCTGCCTCATTGTCTTTTTTAATCAAGTATCTTTTGTTGTAATATTCAAAGTTAATTACATACAACAGACAACCCAATCTCCCCCCCGCAGTTCTCAATGCACGAAGCACGCTTTCTAATTGGTCTGTCGGTGGAGGAGGGAGGCCGAACATCCGATAGACTGCGCCATGGCACCGTCTCCGGAAGTGGGGAATGGTACCTGTCAAAAACAGGTACCCTTTCTCCCTCACACCTAATAGGTGCCAAATGTGGCACCGGAGGGGGGAGGAGACAGAGAAGCGGAAGTTCCACTTTTGTGTGGAACGCTACTTTAATTGAACAAGCTGAGGTTAGAAGCCGATTGGCTACCCATGCGTAGCTGCACCAGATTTTGCACTCTACAGTTTTAGTAAATCAACCCCATTGGCTTTCAGCTGATTATGTTAAATTGGATAGGGGCGTGTAGGGGCCTTTATTTAGGCCCTCAGCTTCCGATAAAGTCAATAGTGTCATTTCTGACCCACATGACATTTTAAATTAAACATTTTGATTCCTACTCTGAATGGTCTACGCTTATCAGTGGTGTACCCCAAGGTTCAGTGTTGGGACCCTTACTTTTTAATACCTTTATAAATGATATAGGGTCTAGGGTTCAAAGTACCATTTCAGTCTTTGCAGATGACACCAAACTACGCAGTGGAATAACGTCCTTACAGGATGTCTCCAATTTACAAGCTGACCTGTCTAAATGGACGACTAAGTGACAGATGAGGTTTAATGTCAATAAATGTAAAGTTATGCATTTGGGGGCTAAGAATATGCATGCATCATACATACTAGGGGGAGTACATCTGGGAGATTCAGTGGTGGAGAAGGATCTGGGGGTTTTGGTAGACCATAAGCTTAATAATAGCATGCAATGCCAAGCTGCGGTTTCCAACGCAAGCAAAGTCCTTTCTTGTATTAAGAGAGGTATGGACTCCAGACAGAGCAATATCATTTTGCCCCTGTACAAATCATTAGTGATACCTCATCTGGAATATGCAGTTCAGTTTTGGGCGCCAGTTCTCAAAAAGGATATCGGGGAACTGGAGAAAGTGCTGAGAAGGGCAATCAAACTGATTAAAGTCCCAAACTCCCCCCTTTTTGATATATCAAACTGATAAAAGGCATGGAAGAACTCAGCTATAAATAAAGATTAGAGTAACTGAATTTATTCTTTCTTGAGAAGAGGAGATTAATGGTGATATGATCAACATGTATAAATATATAAGGGGTCCATATAATGAACTTAGTGTTGAGTGTTTCACTTTACGGCCAACACAGAGGACACGGGGGCACTCTTTATACCTAGAGGAAAAGAAATTTCATCTCCAAATACGGAAAGGTTTCTTCACAGAAAGAGCTGTTAAAATGTGGAATAGCCTCCTCCAGAGGTGGTAAGGGCCAGCTAGCTCAGTAGATTGCTTTAAGAAAGGCCTGGATTCTTTCCTAAATGTAACTGGGTACTGATATTTATGGGTAAAGTTGATCCAGGGAACATCTGATTGCCTCTCGGGGGGGGGGGGGGGGGGTCAGGAAGGAATTTTTTTCCCCTGCTGTAGCAAATTGGATCATGCTTTGCTAGGGTTTTTCACCTTCCTCTGGATCAACTGTGGGTATAGGATTGGGTATATGGGATTGTATATTAATTTTTATTTATTTATTTATTTTTATGGTTGAACTGAATGGACTTGTGTCTTTTTCAACCTGACTGACTATGTAACTATTTTAAATCTTGCCCACAAATTCCCCCCATTTTTGTCCTGCCCCTTAAACCATTCCTAAGAAATGCCTGGAATAACCCAAATATCCATGGTATATCGCTTACTAAAACACAACATAAGGTTGCAGCTTATGCCGACAACTTGCTCTTCTTCATATCCCAACCTTCCATCTCTCTTCCTAATCTCATATATTAATTATAAACATACAGAGCTCTTATTAATTACAATACTTACTTTAACACATCTATAGCACTCAACCTAACCCTTCGAAATACTACACATTCTTGGTCATGTCCCAAACTTACCTCTTATTGTCTACAATTACACAGATTATTCACAAACCGAACAGACTTAAATTTCAAAATGACCCCTTGGCATTATATCCGTTTGAACCATTTCTGTGTGATCCGTACAGTACTGATGAAATGATTATCATCATTATTATTATACAGAATTATAATATAGCGCTAACAGTTTGCACAGCACTTTATAATATAAAGGAAGACTGTACGATTACAATACAGTTCAATACAGAAGAAATGGGAAGGCCCTCCTCGTGGCTCTTACAATCTAAAGCACTGGCAGACAACCTTTGAGAGGTATACACAACCAAACCTCTGCGAGGTACTCATGCTATAATGCACCAGAATGTAAACTGTCTATGGGCCATATGGGTGGGGCTGATGATAATGATGATAGGAAGTCCAGAGCCCAGTAACATCAGTAGGCGGAAGTCAGATAAAATACAGTTTATTCCAACAACGATGCAGCAATAAAAACAGCAGGAAGCTAGAGCTGAATGTGGGGCAGCAGAGGCATTGTCTTATGCGGCCTGCTCATGCCTCGGTGGAGCTGCTTTCTCAGCAGTCCTGCTCCCTCGGTGGCTGTGCCTGGAAGAAGATCCTCAGTTACCCCTGCGCCTTCATTCATGCTGACCATTCATCCATGTGACAGCAGGTCGGCAAGCCCATGCGACCTACCAATCACCTGGCTGCAATCAACTGGTAGATCGCGGTCCATGGGTTGCCAACCCAGGATCTAAAGGGAGGGGGAGGTGGTACAAAAGGTGTACCCCCACTGGCTGACAAGGATGTCCACCAGGAACTCTGCTCTGCTTACTAACATCATGGATGGATAATATGTTGCCATCTGCTGGAGTTTATGACTAATGGCAGTGCTTCAGCTCCTAAATGTGGGTGCATTTATGTTCTCCTCTCCACACCACTGTTTTCACTAATACTACACTGAGAGTTGGTTGCCCCGGTTTGCTTTTGTCACTTTGTGTCCATATGAGAACCCCAGATATTTTGTTCACTGATGCTGTCACATACAGAAGTATGAGTTTGCACCTGACAAGGTCATCACAGTAGAACTATTGAGATGCTACTGTTTGAGATGTGAGTGCAATACCTACTCTTTCACCACTTTGTATTAGTTCCCTCACTAATTATTACGCTTAGACCAGGGGTGTCCAAACTTTTTTCAAAGAGGGCCAGGTTTGATGAAGTGATCATGCCGACCATTTTGCCTGACATTCTTTGAACCATTAAGATTAAATGCAAATTAACTAATACACTGCCCAACAAGAATTCTCTTGCCTTTGTGGCTGAGTGTGGTAAAGAGTCTAAGGATGGGCTCGGGCTTTTATATGGATATACCATATTTATCGGCGTATAACACACACTTTTACTTTAAGTGGGAAGTTTCAGGAAAAAAACTTAAATTTTAAATAAAGAACTGTGAAGCAAAATAAGGGTCAGTGCCCATCAATGCAGCCTAATCAGTGCCCATATGCAGCCTCACCATTGCCATGAATGCAGCCTCAAAAGTGTCATGAATGCAGGCTCACAAGTGTCATGAATGCAGCCTCACCATTGACATGAATGCAGCCTTACCATTGACATGAATGCAGCCTTACCATTGACATGAATGCAGCCTCACCATTGACATGAATGCAGCCTCTGAATGCAGCCTCACCATTGCCATCAGTGCAGCCTGATCGATGCCCATCTACAGCCTCGTAGGGGACAGGGAGGGGGTCACAGGATGAGCACCAACAGATTACATACAGCAGAATCTCCTGTTTGCTGGGTGGTCTCGCCTCCTATGATAGACAAAACAGTCGTCCAATACCAGCCCATGAGACTGGACTTCCTATTACAGAGGCCGCCAAGTAAACAGGAGATTCTCCTTTTGTAATCTGCCGGCACTCATCCCGCCCCCTCCCTGTCCCCTCCAAGGCTGCCAGAATGATAAATACGGTATATATCTATTGTGGCCTAGTTTTTGTGGTACTAGTTTTTACTCTGTTTTGTGCTGGGCTACATACACTACCCCCCTAAGGCTGCATTTACACTACAACGTTTTAAATTGTTGGCAGATTTGCCACGGATCTGCCAGTGAATTGACAGCGCTGAGATGTGAATGACAAAACATGGGACCCGCATTTGAGATTCCATGCATTTGAATGGCACCTCATATTGCTGTGCGGATCTTCCGCAATTGTCGCACTATAAAACGCGCTGCAATCCATCCTGGCCCCTCCCCTGTTAGGCAGAGGTCGCTGCCGGTGTTGGGACGGGCGCCATAGCCTCACTGCTGTACTTATTTACATGCTTGCTATAGGGTGGTGCACTGACGCACCCTGAAAATGTGAGTACCCCCATGTGGGGGGAGTGTTTTTATCTGGTTTTGGAATAAATCATTTAAAACGTATTACGCTATATGGTTCTTTCTTCTCATCCACACTGTTCCCGTGCTGGAGCCTGTGATCCGCACAGAGACCGGGGTGGCTCAAAAGCGTCCTCTGACTTTGTTTAGCGACTTAGTCACATACTCTGAGGTGAGCGCATTACCTTGGGGGGTCACTTGTATTGCACCATCGCATGATCTGTGGCACGTGGAGATATAAGCACGTTTTGAATATACCACCATTGAAGATCATATACAAGCACTTTATCATCTATGTGCAGGACTTTTTACATGCTCAATATATATTTATGTAGTTCTATAAGGTCCATTGTGTATATGAATAGTGTGGCACTTAGCACTTTATAGTTTGTTTGGCACATGGCACTTTTTGGTATTTGTTTGCACTTATGATGTATATTTAAAGCAAATGTGGTTTCTTACTTGCAGTATTTGCTTATGAACTTAATATTTATTAATATTTATTCATTTTTGCGATTATGTTTATTTAATTTATTTACAATATTTAGTGTTGTATACACTCTCACATACATTCGATGCACAATCTGTTGTGTCACTATAGGGGCACACCTAGCACACTTTAGCGCATCGTTTTTATTTATTTATTATCTACACGCAATACGAGACGTGTTTCATGCATGCGGCTGAGTAGTGCTTACACTTAGCACTGGGTTCAGTGTGGCTTGTAGGAATTTTTTCTTTTATTTAGCACCGGTGAGTGGTTTGGAACTATACAGTTAACTTAGAATCCCTGAGGTGATTCATAAGCATGTTTGACCGACCTTAATTGCGAGGTCACACACTCTGAGCTGAGGTGAGCGGCCAGTGCCTGAGGGTGGGGAGCACCTAAGTGTGGACACCATAACACGTTGCTTTCACGTTACTATGAAGTCACCATTATACATTTAATAAGGACTATATATCAATTATGTTGGACTGATCTCCGTTAGATTAGGACGTCACTGTTATATGCACTATAGCACTTTATGATTCATGTTTGTGGCATCATATATATATAAAATTCAAAAGTTTGTTTATTAATTTTATTTTGTCTGTGTAATGTGTCACATAACACAGATTTTATTATCACAGCAACAAAGGACTCTATATATATATATATATATATATATATATATATATATATATATTTTTTTTTTTTGCAATATATATTTTTTTGCTATTTCATCACATTCTATATATATTTATTTTTTTCATTATTGCAATGTTGGCACTTTAAAATCATGGTTAGAAATAATATCAGGAGATAGCGCAGCATAGAATTTTTAAATTTATATTGAAGAAAGAATTATTTTAGCTCTTGGTTATTCTACCCACTGCCATCCAAACAATGTTTCAATACCAATTTTTTTGCAGACTTTGCACCTGTACCGGCGATGACAGAAAAACAAAAGCTGACCCTATTGACTATTTTTAAAAGTACAGAATTCAGGGCCTTCATCCTGATCCTACCTATTGCATGTCTGAATTTTACCACAACACACTGCAGCACAAGGCTGCGTTGCAGTGTGAATGGGACACATAGGAGACAATTGTTTCCTGTGTGTCCCTGTGGTGACAGACATTTTATCATGCAGTAAACGTCTGTCACCGCATATAGTGTGAATTGGCCCTTAATATTTTCAACATTACTTCACAGCCCCCTTTTATAAAGAATGTCAGTACAAACTAATGCCAGATCATGATGATTTATAAAACAGAAATGTATTCTGCATTACAATGATATTTCAGTCCATGCACTGACATAATAATAATAAGCAGTTATTTTAATGGACACTCTACTAATTACAGAAGCACTCTCTTAAAGATTAAAGAAAGGTTTCGTACTTACTACATTCATTGGGCCCTTAAGAAAATTATATAGATACATTATGCATTCAGTAGACTTGCCTTGATTCCATCTTTGGCACCTTCTTGAAGGTATGGTATAATGGAGTTGTTCCACAGGTCAATAAACCACACACGAAAATCTTCAATTCCGATTGGGCAGGACAAGAAGAAGCAGGGGCCTAAGGAACACAGGCAGACATACAGAACAAATTTTATTCTGTGCACAAAAAAAGTAGACAATAAGAACATGCATACATATATGCATACTGTATATTAAAAAGTTTGGTTACTGACATTAGTTACACAGAGGGACTTTGCTTTTGAAACTGCTGCCTGTATTTTGTTTGCCACATATTGAAGCACAAATCTTTATTGAGTGCACCAATAGAATATTAAAAGGCATATACTAAATAGAAGTACAAATAGCAGCAGCCAAATATATACATAAATATAAAATATTATGAGCAAGGCACAAATGATAAATAAATATTTTATTCAAAGATACAATAGTTAATCTCAGTGGCGGCTGGTGTTTTTTTTTTTTTTTTTTTTTACGGAACCCCCGTCACCCGCACCAACTTGGTCCGGTCACCCACACCAACTCAAACACAATAACTAGCCCCACCCCCCTCCCCGGGCTGTCAGTCGGTATTCCAGCCCCGCACTCACCCCATCTAGGTCGGGCACGGCTCCTACAGGCGGCAGTTTGCATCACGTCTCCTCCTCCTGTGCATTACAGCGGCTTCCGCCGTGCGTCTCCTCCCTCGTCCAATAGGATCGCCTGTCCTTTCAGCCAATCAGGACCCGACTCATTATTCATTCAATATCCTCACACAACTAGGTGGGCTCGGAAGAGCCCAACCTTTTTTGAAGCCTATTAGAGCCTCTAATCATGTGCTCCAAACAATTCCCCCCCGCACATTGGAATCCATGCGTCTGGGGCCCTGCATGGAATCCATGCGTCAGGGGCCGGACGCATGGATAGGGGGACGGCACCTGTGCACCCCTAATGGACGGGCCACCACTAGTAAATCTACTGGCTAAAGACTGATTTGTGTGACAATTCTTTGCTAATTCTTTGACAAGATCTGCCAGAATAAGCCTGAATGAAGGCAGTGAACGGTGACTTGTTAGAAGCAATATTTAATCTAATGCAAGACCTGACAAATACCAATCATTGGGTAAACAAGGTGACTAAAATATGCTGAAACTTCTGGCATAGGAGATGTCCTCCACCTTATTCACCTTGCCTTTGCCTAGCATGCTAGGTATGGTTCATTCACTATATGCTAGGTAATGCCTCTCAGGAGATAACTAAAAAATCTATTATTACTTTATGCCATAAATTTGCTCTAGGTCCATAAAGACATGGATGAGTGAGTTTGGGGTGGAGGAACTTGACTGGCCTGCACAAAGTCCTGACCTCAACCCAATAGAACACCTTTGGGATGAATTAGAATGGAGACTGCGAGCCAGGCCTTCTCGTCCAACATCAGAGCCCAACCTCACAAATGCGCTTCTGGAAGAATGGTCAAACATTCCCATAGAGACACACTCCTAAACCTTGTGGACAGCCTTCCCAGAAGAGTTGACGCTGTTATAGCTGCAAAGGGTGGGCCAACTCAATATTGAAGACTGGGATGCCATTAAAGTTCATGTGCACGTAAAGGTAGACATCTCAATACTTTTGGTAATATAGTGCATATATATATATATATATATATATATATATATATATATATATATATATATATATATATATATATATATATATATATACAGGCAGTCCCCGAGTTACGAACGTCTTCTACTTACCAACAGCCTCAAATGCCGGCCACTTGTGCTCCACGCTGGTCCTGGATACCTTTGGACACATTCCATACTGCAGTACTACATGTACTGCATGGCCAGAAGAGCCCCAGATAAAATAACAAGTGCCCGGAACATCCCACATCCATGCAAGCGAACGTTACACTTAAGAATGCAATGTTCCGACCAGAAGTTACACTTACAAATGCAGTGTTGCGACTTACGAACAACTTCGACTTACGAACAAACCTACAGTCCCTATTGTGTTCGTAACTCGGGGACTTCCTGTGTATAGTTTATATACAGTATATAAAGGTTTGCACATGGGCTAATTAAAAAAGAATTTATAGTAAATGCTTTGCAAAATTTTATTGTTTTCTTATTGGACACTGAAAATCCTCCAATAAGATCTAAACGAGCGGTTCTGGAAGGCAGATGTAGTAGCGGTAGTTATATGAAAATGTCCCATGGTCATTCTTGGTGATCAGTTGTCTGGGAAATATCTGATACAGGCTTAAGAGAGTTCTGTGATTACAGCATACACTTTCATTTTTTAGTATCAGCATTGTAGTAGCAATACAAACTATTTTTATAATTTTTTATTTTTTGACAATCCTTATAATGGTGTCTCATTTTATTTTGTGAGTTCTGCCTGTCTGCCAGCCATCTTTCAACAACTTCAAGATTGCCTGCATGCTATACAACTTCTCCTCTGCTGTTTACTTTCTATTTCTAAGGATTATCCCTTAGCCTGCAAGCTGTGATGCCTGTACTGACTCCGCCTCCTGAAACTCCTCCTCTCAGCACCTCTGTAGTACAGAAGGCAGGCTCTGTGAAATGTGTGACACACCAGTGCCTACTCACTAAGCATAGTGAATATGTGTCACAGACCTCAAGGAAGTAAATGTGACAGATTCTTCAAGATCCTTGGAAGTAATAAGAGTAGGCTAGAAATAATTGAACTACAATGTTCCAGCACCCGCAACCACGCTGCGCTACTCTTTTACAGATGCACAAGGCTGCCATTAATCTTAATGGAACCTCCACACAAGAGATGTGAACAGGGCCTGACAGCTGGGGGTCTCTGTCCATTCCCTCCTGTGTACTTGTATAAAGCTGGCCATACACTATGCAATCTCATTGTACAATCTCTGTGCAGTTCCCTTTAAATTTACCAGAACTATGGAATTGGGTGACACACCTGAACAATCCATTCCCTTTGTATCAAATCAGACAGGCTCTTGCACTACATAGCTGATGGTAGATAAAGGATATTGTACAATTAGATTGTACAGAAAGTGGGTAGAAATAACACAAGAGGTGGTATAGTAATAGGAAGGTGTGGTCCAGACAGGTGAATAAGCCCTATCATGCCCTCTTCTGTGGTGCAGCAAGGAAGTGAATGCTCGGATAAGATCTACAGGAAGTGATGGAATCTAAAAACATTTTTAAAAATCCAAATAGACAATACAGATGAAAATTTACAAATGAGGTAAGTGAGTGATAAGCACATTGGGATGACTGGGACAGGAATGACAATAGAAAATACTTCTATTTATATAAAAAGTGAAATTCTGTCTGAAAAGGTGAGCTATTTTTCAGTAATGACGCATCTGTCCAAAACAATCACAGGAAGTCAATTGCAGAAACAGGATTAAAGAATATGTTACTGCAACATTTCCTGATATGTGCCTGTTGTAGCATGTACTTGTATTAAAAGGTATCTTGTTGACTTTGTATTTCTTCCCTTGTGTGAAATCCCTGTTGATTCTGGCAATCCTCCTGCTTTCCTATTTCAAACTGATGACAGTAGGCATAAGAGCACACCTATTTCAGCATGGTCAGTTTTCTGGCTGTGCTGGAAGCACAGCCTGCCTATCCTCCAATGGCCAAGACTTGTGCTTACTTTCCTTCCTAAATATCATTCCCTAAATACTTTAAGTGGAGTTAAAAGCTTTGTAAAAAAATGCTATCAGGCAGGTGTTTTATTGTAAAAGAGACTCTGGGGGAGAGAATACTAAAACTGGAGCACACAGAATATGGGGCAGCTATGCATAGTAACCAATCAACTTTTAACTCCAGCTTGTTCAATTAAGCTTTGACAATGAGTGTGCACTGGTTTTAGTAACCACATCCCGCCCTGACAGTATGCATCTTCTGTATTAAAAATGTTGTTTTCTGCCTGTCTCCAGCTTGCTTCTAGTTGTAGGAAAGTCATATTATCAGTGGCTGGCCAATCAAGATAACTGAATATACACAACCTGGAAGATAAGATGGGGAGAATGTCAGCTATTGCAATGGACTAAACATTATTGGAAAAGAGAACCTTTGGAGATAAATGTGCAATAAGCTGCAAGAATGTTTTGCACACCACCCAGCAGAGTTTAGTTCCACTTTAACATCGCTACCCAGTAATATTCCATCTAATGCAAGGCCTGATACATGCTAATCGTGAGGTCTACAGGGTGAGTAAAATATCCTCTCCTTTGTTCACCTTGCCTTCACCTAGCATGCTAGAGGATTCCAAGAAACTATTTGATTTAGACCAATTATAATAAACCAGCTAATGCCTCAGGAGATTGCTGAAGTGTAGCATCCGAGAAGAGCACTCTAGAAACGTAGGGGGTTATTTACGAAAGGCAAATCCACTTTGCACTACAAGTGCACTTGGAAGTGCAGTCGTTGTAAATCTGAGGGGTAAATCTGAAATGAGGGGAAGCTCTGCTGATTTTATCATCCAATCATGTGCAAGCTAAAATGCTGTTTTTTATTTTCCTTGCATGTCCCCCTCGGATCTACAGAGACTGCAATTCCAAGTGCACTTGTAGTGCAAAGTTGATTTGCCTTTCGTAAATAACCCCCTAAGTGTGCTATAAGGTCAGATAAGCTATGTTCACTTACACATTATGGCAAGAGCCCAACCATCACACAGCAGAATGTGCAGGTTTCCAAGAAAAAAAATAATAAATGCACATTTTGTACCTGCAAAAAAATGTGCATTTATTATTTATTATCCCTTAACACTGCTACCCAGTAAAAAAAAAAATATATATGATTATAATCTTAACTGCCACTAGATGGCAGCCAGGCATTGTTGCAACAGCAAACATTGAGTAGTACACTTAACCACTTCAGCCCTGGAAGATTTTACCCCCTTCCTGACCAGAGCACTTTTTGCGATTCGGCACTGCGTCGCTTTAACTGACAATTGCGCAGTCGTGCGACGTTGTACCCAAACAAAATTGACGTCCTTTTTTTCCCCACAAATAGAGCTTTCTTTTGGTGGTATTTGATCGCCTCTGTGGTTATTTTTTGCGCTATAAACAAAAAAAGAGCGACAATTTTGAAAGAAAACGCAATATGTTTTACTTTTTGCTATAATAAATCTCCCCCAAAAATATATATAAAAAAACCAATTTTTTTCCTCAGTTAAGGCCAATATATTTTCTTCTACATATTTTTGGTAAAAAAATAAAAAAAATATATAAAATTGTTTACAAAAGCATCTCCCGTTCTTTCCTTTCCGTGACACGATCGCGGGCAGCCAGCGGAGTTTGCGGGACCCAAGGTCACGGAAACCGCGGCAGGCGCGCGCCCGCGACACCGCTTCTTTTTTTTTTACAAAATTGTTTTTTTTTTATTTGTTTTGATAGAAAGTAGTTTACAGGTTCAGATAATATAAATGCATCCATAAACAAATCTCTTTTACAAAATATAAAAGAAAGTGCAATAGCCCAACGGGGGCCAACTGTTATAGTTATACATCATCTTTACCAAATTCCTCAACGGAGGAATGAAGTATACCACTGGTCACATAAGGGTAATGAGTGTGGACTTCGTAGGGCACCACAACCAAAAATCACAATGCTATATACAGCAGGGATATTTCCATGAACACAACATCCACACCATACATGCACCCATCTATACTCATTCACACAAAAAGGCAAACCTTGTCCCACCCCGCCTCCACCACACAGTCCCTTCAGGTACACAAACGACCCACCATCCAAAGGTTACAGCCTCCCCTAGACGTCAAAACAAAAAAAAACAAAACAAAAAAAAAAGAAAACCCATCAAGGGGAGGCCAGATACAGTTATTGTTGTGAGAGCGGAGTGTCCTTCCAAAAGGAGTCTGCTATATCAAGCCAGGGCTGCCAGATCTTAGCAAATTTTTTTGGGCAGGCCCTACCTTTATAAACCAGTTTAAAAATTGGTATAACTTTATTCATCATACGATACAAAACTTGAATATCTGGGGCAGTTGCATTCTTCTATTGCATCAAAATTAATTTTCTGGCATAAAACAGTATTATACGGACAAGAGTTTGAGTATGAGTCCTGTGTATGAAATCGTTCAGCACACCCAATAGTCCAATCTCCGGGGTGCAGGGCACCTTTATTTGTAGTGTGTTTTCAAAAAAGGAAAATAGGTCCCTCCAAAAGGTGGACAGGACAGGGCAGGACCAAAACATATGCATGTATCCAGCTTCTGAGAAGCCACACCTAACACAGGAGGCTGCAGAGTCATATCCCATACGGGCCAGCCTAGCAGGAGTGTAATGCATCTGATGTATAAATTTATATTGTACATATTGGTCATTTGATCCAATAAGGTCCAGAAAGCACACCTCTGAGGCCTCCTCCCACCCCTCCTCTGACAACCCGGGAATTTCCTTTTCCCATTTCCGCTGAGCAATCTGAAAGGGTTTAACCCCCGCCACCTGTAGGCGAGAATATATAGTAGTAACAATTTTCCCAATATCGGGATATGACAATAGCACCTCTAGAGGTGATTCAGTGAGCTCCAGGGACAAACCAGAAAACTGTGCCCTGATGGCATGGCGCAGTGAAAGATACCTAAAATAAAACCTGTTTGTTACACCACACTTAGCCTTCAGATCCGCAAATGAGAAAAAAGAGTCGTTTGAGTAGATCTGAGAGACATGGGTAATATTATTATTATTATACATTATTATACAGTGGGTAATACCAAGTCTTATCCACCACTGAGAATCTGGATGGCCCAGGAGCTCTGGAAAGTTAGGATTATGCCATAGAGGAGCATTGGGGGACACCCCTATCTGGTTAATGATTACTTTATTACCCTCATGCCAGGCCAGCCAGCCCACCTCAGTCGGCGAGCCCCTAGAATAACGTTGAGGCATGGACCTGTGTAATGTGTCCACTAGTGAGGCCCTGGGGCCGTTAAGAGCGTTCAATAGAGCGGTGGAGCAGGAAGAGGAGGCCTCCAGAAACCAGTCATAGACATAGGCAAGCTGTGATGCTATAAAATAGTGCCTTAAATTAGGGCAGGCCAAACCTCCATCCAGTTTAGCAGCCTGGAATGAGGCCCTAGCGATTCTCGGGTTCAAGCCCTGCCAAAGGAAGGAGGATACGAGTGAGTTAATTTTGATAAAAAGTTTCTTAAATAAAAATATTGGGGAAGCCCGAAAAACATAGAGAAATTTAGGTAAAAATATCATTTTGAAAATACTCACGCGTCCAATCAAATTTAGTGGCAATGAGGCCCAGGAGCGTAACCTGGTCTCCATTTGAGTTATGATCGGGGTGATATTAAGGGTCTGGAAACTAGATAGATTATTATGAATATGTATTCCTAGATATTTAAATGTATGATGTATAGTCAGCTTGGACTGGGCTAGGTAAGCATAATCCCTGTCAGGGCCTATGGGGAATGCCACAGACTTTTCCCAGCCAACTCTCAGTCCGGAAGCCCTCCCAAACTCGTCCACAACCTCCATCAAAGAGACAAAGGCCTGTTCTGAGCCGTCTAAGTAAATCAAGGCGTCACCCGCAAATAGAGAGATCCTCTCATCGCCATAGCAGATGCCCCCCACTGTCTCCGTTTGACGCACTGCCAGAGCAAGTGGCTCAATGGCTAGTGCGAACAAAAGTGGAGAAAGCGGACAGCCCTGCCTGGTTCCCCTCTGCAAACTAGCGACACCGCTTCTTAAAGGGGACGTACCTGTATGCCCTTTTGCCTACCAGCGTCATATTCTGTCTACGTACATGCGTGCGCTGGACGGCAATCGGTTAATTAATATATTACATTTTTTGTTTTGGATTTAAAACTGCTTATCCAAAATAAGAGGTGTAAAACATATGTACCTAGTCTAGTAATGCTGACCACCTAAACTAGTACAAATACTATACCATATAAATTATCCAGAAAGATACCATTATCTCGGGGGACAAAGGAGCTTTTGGAGTGCCAACCAATTCTTACTAATGTTATTTATGTTGTTGATATAAAAGTCTGAACAGCTTTTACTACAGTAAGTGACAGTAAACCAACAAAAATTTGACACCATCAAATCTAAACTAACATATTTGTACCTATGAGGAAATCTGGGGTACTGTGCTTCTCCAGGAAGGTGTGTAGATGGTACCACAATCGAGGCACCCAGTCAAGAACCCTGAGTAACTCTCCATGTCCAGTCCCAATGCTGCCTTCAGACTCCAGTAGCTTCCGACGCAAATACCGACCTAAGAATCCATTTGCTGGCTCCACATTATTGGAGAAAGTTAACATCCTATGAGATGATACAAGGTTGTAATGTTAGCCTCTGCCTCGTGCCATAACAAGCATTATATCATATTTAGAGCATTCACTATAGCCCCCCAAATTGTAATCCACAATTGCAGTTTACCTAAAGCTTAGGTGCAAACCATGGTTTGGGGTCATTTTCACCGGATGATTCGTTGTTCCAATGACGTAAGGGCTGCATATAAAGACATTAAAAATCAGCTAATAAATGTCATTCAACGAACTTCAATATGTAAACTATTAGAATTCACGATATCAAGAAGACAAGGTAAGAAAATGCTAAAAAAGTAATACTGCTGGCATAAACAACATTTAAACCCGTGCTGCATGCCATCTGTGGAAAATTGTCTCCTGGCACGATAACCTGTGCTGAGATCAAATTTGTAAGCAAAGTGCTGTTTCTTACAGTGGCCATCTACTTTTTTATGATTTGTCAGCTTATAATAAAAATCTGAGTAGGGCATTTATTAAAACTATGTACTGAATTAAAGACATATGTAACCAAAAGATTGTTACTGCTTTATTTGGTCGGGCATCTAGGTAGTGATTATCCTGAATCAAGAAAGAGTTAACGTGGAATTAAAGTAATTTTTTAAAAACTAAAGACAGACAGGTCTCTTCTAACATAAATGCTTCTCCTGACCTGTCAGCAGTAATGTACTTAGAGCTGCGCCTGCGAGTACATATATAGCACTGCTCTGTGCAGTGATGAAGGGACTCCCATGCCCATGCATAAAATTGACATTATCGCGGCCTGGCTTTTTAAGCAGCTGAATGGAAAGACCAGGAAAAGACAGAAAAGCCCAAGTGCTGACAGCACAGCCCTGGAGGGCTTCATTTGGCAGGTCTGCATGCAGTGCATACCAGTACACTAATGGCATAAACCTCCTGGGGGCCCATTAAAATAAAATATAGCAGAGTTTTTTTTTTAATAGGCAAAATATAGCAGAGTTTGATTCTGCTTTAAAACTCTCCATAATTGTTATTCAGTGTAGATTTCCATCATAATCAATGCTCAAAATGTAAATAAATGGGAAACAAAACTTTAAAGATTACAGCCTGCCAGGATGCAGATAATATAATGGCGTCAGAGAGGAAAGGCAAATAAACATGGAAAAATTATGGTCATTACCCAGGAGACACACATGGAAACATCAAAAGTGCAGATTTTTAAAAACCAGTATCCAACAATACCCAATAAATAAATCAACTGGCACTAAAAACAACATGGCAGAAAAACGCAAATAGCATAATATATATTATAGTATCAACCGGACAGCATATTTAGCACTATCCTACAGTAAAAAAGAAAAATGAAACAAAAACTAGGAAACATGTTCAAAAGTATAGTTCTTGACAAATATGTAAACTGAGATTGCAAAAGAAGGTTGCTCATTGTTCATGCAAGTGAAATGCTTGCCAAATGCATTAAAACAAAAGAGGGAAATTTGCTTCTCATGTCAGCTAACAGGTTTACGTAATTGTTTGGTAGAGTTTAGTAATTGGACACAGGCTTCTGAGTGGTTTCCATTAGCTTTTCTTCAGATTTACTGGACAATGCCATGTGTCATGCAGCTAAAGCCTTTTCAGTTTTGTTTGTCAGGTTTTTATTCTTGTTCTGGCACAGGACATGAGATAAAGGTGAATGTCTCCAAAAGCAAAAGAAAGAAAGAGGTGGGAAAATCTGCTTAGGTTCAAATCATTGATAAAAATCTGTTCCCTTTCACATGGATTTGCTTTTGATGCGTTCCCATTGACTTACCTGCACCAAAAAGGCACCTTCTATTGTAAGGCCTGATTTACATTTATGCATTTTTAGTGCTTTTTGCATATCTGCACTACAGAACATAGGAAACCATGTTAAAAGGACTGTAGTGCAAGTCTGCAAAATGCAAAAAGCACTAAAAATGCATAGGTGTGAATCCAGCCTTAGACAATGGAGCATGCAGGACTTGGCAAAGTGCTGCCCATCTGCAGTGCGAACAGTTGCATAGAATTTAACAGGGAATAGTTTTCATGTGCTTTTGATGTTCTGAAAAAGCGCACCAATGGGAAATGGGCAAGACTTGAAAAATCACATTTTTCTCCACTAAAAACATTACAGTAAAAGAAGTGATGTACTAAAAAGTAACCTACACTGGGAGAATAAGGAGACTTACCAATGCTGACTTCTCCTTCTGAAAAAGCTACTTGCCTTGTCAAGCTAATCAAATGGCTTAAAACTGAATTCGAGGTATAGATATGTATAGATATTTTTACATCTTGGACCAATGTAACCATGCAACCATGGTATTTTACCTAGCCAATTCCTGTGGAAGCTGGAAGTCACAGTAGTAGACACCACTACTACAGTGATCTTCACTAGCCTTGGGGTTCCGTGCTAAGTGGCCGCTCTGCTGCTTATTGAACACAGAAGGATGGCATACTATTCATTACTTTGGTGAAGATCATGACATTACTGTCCTGCATTTCCTCTCCACCTCATTCAATCAGAGAATGCTTTGCATTCATTGAAAAAATGCAAAGTGACCCCTAAATGGTGCTTGTGTCGAGTGGGGGAACCTCCTGTGTTCACAATGCAGAAGGAACACAGGTACTGTATAGTCCAAGATGTAAAAATATCTATACCTAGAATTCAGCTGTAAGCCATTTGATTAGCTTGACAGCAAGGCAAGTAACATTTTCAGATGAGGTCAGCATTGGCAAGCCTCACTATTCTCCCATTGCAGGTTACTTTTTTTTTTTTTTTTAGATATCTCTACTTTTACTTATTAGTAGAGAAAAATGTGATTCTTCACATTCACAATGATTTGGATATAAGCAGGTTTCCCCTTTACTTTATTTTCTCAGATTATAATTTTTTCTACATAATTACATTTTGTGTGGTTGTAAAATGTATATGTGTATGTAAAAATATTCATACCTGGATTCTTACAAAACTTTCACAGACTCTCAGGCTTTATATTGCTTCCAGGACAATAAACAAGTGAACCTGACCCTGTAAATATTTTAGATAACCCAAATATGCTTGGCATAGCTAGGTTTTATAACGCCGGAAAAAGACACCTAGAGCATCTCAAAGCTTGTTTCTTATAACTTAAGTTAGCCAAAAAAGTTGTCACTCAAACCTTAAACTTTCTACGTAAATTGATGGATAACACAGTACTCTACATTTACAAGTGAAACAGAAATTCTACTGTATTATATGCTGTATACACCTTACCACTTATGGTATTTGCAGGTCAGGGCCCCATTCACCAACTCACTGATGGCTCCAGCTTCACCTACATCATCCAGTAAAATCACTAAGGGAACATCACATGTTCCAGTCTCTCTGTCAATTTGGTTAGCCAGGTTGGAGAGGTATAGTTGCAGATCCTATTAAGTGCAAAGTTACACGACACATATTACCAGTTTGAACCTAAAAAAAGAATACCTAATGATAATAAAAAAGCATGCATTATTAATTCCTTGGTGTCCTGTACTAGGAAACTGGCAGACGTGTAAGTTGCCCTTCTCTACACATATTAATTAAAAAAACGAGCTTTTGCAGCTTAGCAAAATATAATTATAAGCTTCTCCTTATGTAGGTATTAGGCAGCATCCTAAACATTTTACCAAAAGAACAGCAAAGAGGTTTAATCTTTATAAAAAGAAATCAGAAGTTAAGACACCAGAATAAAGACAATGGGGTCAATTCGCTAACGTTTACCACATGCAATAACGCAGTCACATGACTCATTTGCATAAATTATTGCATGCAGTAAAATGAGTCCAACTCAGAAAAAAAGGAAAAGATTATGCGGTATTTAAAAAAAAAAAATGACGGTAAATATCGCTTTAAAAACTCAGTCCATTTTAAACGGACAAACGGACCAGAAAGTAAAAAAGCATGCAATATTTACCGCCAGGGTTTTGCTGGCAAATAGCTGGTTGCTAAGGTACGGGTCGGGAAGCCAGCTGCCGCGTCCTTAACAACGGATGACTCATCAGCTGTCAGCGGGTTTCCCGCTGACAGCAGAATGTAGAAAAAAAAAAGCAGACAATTAAAAAATTCTGAAAAAAAGAAGAAAAGAAACAGCGTGGGCCCCCCAATGCATACCAGACCCGAACTGGTATGTATTTTAAGGGAACCCCCCCCTCCCCCCCGCCAAAATGTAAAAAAAAAACAAAACGGTGGGTCCCCCCCAAAAATCCATAACAAACCCTTATACGAGCATGCAGCCTAGCAGGTCAGGAAAGAGGGGGGGCAAGCGAGCCCTCCTGAACCATACCAGGCCACATGTTCTCAACATAGGGGGGTGGGGGCTTTGGGGAAGGGGGGCCCCGCCCCCCCCAACCCAAAGCACCTTGTCCCCATGTTGATGGGGACAAGGGCCTCATGCCTAATAAGAAAAGCTCCCACCGTCCATGAAGGCTAGCTGCTTACTGCAGGCTCTGCCGTTCGACATTTCTTTTATGTGTGGTCTGGCCACCTTGTGATGTCACGGACCAGTGCATGCTGGGTCAGTGATGTCACAAGGGGCAGGGCCACCAGGTGACGTAGCCAGGTGGTCTCGCCCCCTACCTATATAAGAAATGTCAAACGGTGGAGCCTGCAGTAGGTGGCCAGCCTTCATGGAGGGCAGGAGCGTTTTTTTTTTTTTCCGGGTGCGGTGGGCAGGGTGATTGACGATGGATTTACATCAGGGGACATTGTTTTTTAAAGGCATTGTCAAAAACTGTCTCTGTATGTAGCCCATACTCATTCACATGGGGGGGCCGGGATCTGGGGGCTGTTTTGTTAGAGAGGCTTCCAGATTCCGATAAGCCCCTTACCCGCAGACCCCCACAACCCCCGGCCTGCAGGACTCCGCCATTTGACATTTCTTGTAAAGGTAAGGGGCGGTCCACCTGGCTACGTCACCTGGTGGTCCTGCCTCTTGTGATGTCACTGACCCAGCATGCACCGGTCCGTGACGTCACAAGGGGGCAGGACCGCCTATATAAGAAATGTCAAAGCCCCCCCGGTCCCGCTGACCTGTACAGCCATAATCTCCAGTTCTAAACCCCGGTATATCTGTGTCAGGAGCCCAGGGCTTAGAAACTCTGAGCTGAATGGCCAAACCGTCCCTTGTCAGGGGGTTGTTTTGGAGCATTCTAATTGGTCAGCGCACGCATAGCCCGTCCTGTCAGCTATGCAGAAAATGCAAGGATGGAGAGAGGATTCCTAAGCCCTGGGCTCCTGACGTGGATATACCGGGGCTTAGAACCAGAGTTTGCGGCGGTACAGGTCAGCGGAACCAGGGGGGTTTGGGGGGCGGGGGCGAGGAGGGGGACCTGGGTAAGTTGACCGTACAGATTTTTCTGTAAGGATGAACTTACACTTTAAAGTGGTTGTAAACCCCATTCATTAAATTTGACCTAGGCACATATGCATGTAGTGTTTACTTATCTCTCTCCAAAGTGCAGACTCTCTGGTGCTCTGCTCCTCTGTTATCAGCAGAGTCACATCTGACAAGTTCCCTGACACATGGAACAGCTAAAAATTTGTGTGGGGGAAGATGCTTAGAGGTTAGATTAACAGAGAGCTGGTCTATTCAGAGTACAGCTCTGCATGCTCCTCTGAATCTTCCTTCGTTCCTCTGCCAATGTGTGGAGGGGGTTGTGTGCCTTACCTTCAATAGCTCTCACACAGTGTAAGCCCAGACCCCACACCTACCCCTATGTGCTGCTGAAACAGGAAGAAAGATTTGTAACATGATCTGCACTTTCCAAAGCGTGTAGAAAGGGAAAGACAGCAGATATACAAGTAAAACTTATGTAGAGAGATTTGTTTTATCTCTGTGTATCATCGAAGGCTGTTCACTTCACTGGGTATAGAAGATGGTTTACAACCACTTTAACTCTTAGTGAATTGACCCCAATGTTCAGTAAACCTCCAATACCAACATTAAAAAAATATATATACCCTACCTGTCCGTTTCATATATCCAAAATTGCAGCCTGGAAGGGATTACTACAGATGATAAATTGGGTGACATAAAATAGTCACATAACACTGGGAGATTTGTTTTGAACCCCACTCAAGAGACATGAACAAGAGAGGTAGTATGCTATCAATACACTTCTATGGGCAATAAGGTGCAGAGAGCTGATGAGGTTGCTGGAAAGTTATACCTATTGAGTTGTGGTGGCAAAATCTCTGCTATTTTATAGTGTTGCAAAGATTACACCCCATGGGATCTGGGAGCCAGACTGGATTTAAGATTTGGTGCCTGATAGTAAGAGCCTAGAGATAATGTAAAGAGTATTGTATAATTATTACAGGTAATGATTGTTGCAGATTTAAAACCTGGCTTGAAGTACACTTTAAGTTAAAACAAAGAGACACACATTGGTTCAAGAGAAAATTATCTAAAATATATTCCGTCATCACTAACCTTACAGCTCTGCTGGTGCATGTTAAAGGCAGTAACAATGCCATCAGTAACGTCTCGCCCTGACCTCTCCACCAAATATTCAGCCAGTCTGTGTGCCAGGAAGCTCTTCCCTGTGCCACTAGGACCAGATAACAGCAATCTTCTATGTTTCAACAACAGGCTAACATAATGTTGAAGCATGGGCTTAGGGATGAGAGATTCAAACACCAGCAGATCCACACATCTTTCCTTCAGACCTGGTCATTTAAAAAAGAAAGGAAAAAATCAGCATGAAAGAGATATAGGCCTTGTTCACACTGAGCATTTAAATTCATGCCCTGTGAACCCTGGGTGCGTTTGGGGCCATGTACCAGCACTCGCATGGATGTCATATTCGGAGCAGCGGATGTATCAGTGCAGCCGATGCATCCCAATAGACAGCTAAGGGACTGGCAGCACGGGGATGCACGCAACACCTGTGCACTCCTGTGCCTGTAAAACACAGCCCTGCACTGGGCATGGATTAAAACACCTCATGTGAACGATGCCCATAGACAAAAGGCAACAACATCTCAAGCTCTGGTGGCAACTGTCCAACCTTTTAGCTTTAAGATAACATTGGTGGTGTTTCGCAAATTTCTAGATGGAGGGATTTCAGGTGCTTGTGTATCCAGAGCCCTAGATATGTGTCCTAGGTTGTATCCACCCAGAGAATCCTTGCCAAGGCCCAAGGTAGCTCCTGGATCAACCTGATTGACATAGTCCTAAAAAGAAAAAAAAGATTGACAGAAAGGAAGAAGGCATAATAAAGGTAAAGCAAAAGCAAACAGTGTGTTACTAAGTACCTGAAAGGTTTGGCACACAGCTTCATCCAGACTTTTCCAATCTGCTTTGTTACTAATCTTTACATAACCCAAGAGGAACTCCTGCTGTTTCAGATCCTACAGATAAAGATATGGGAGTGTCAGATAAAAGAGCTCACTCTTATATAAAAATTATGTTGAATTACCCACAAATGTGTTCCATATGCACATATGTTGCCTGAACCAATTCCTTTAGACAAGCTTATACTACTAAAAAACCTTGTTTACAACTGTTTCCTCAGTTATCCTAGAAATTACTTAATATGTGCATATATGAATTGATGTGTCAATGCAAGAAGAGTTGGGCTTTCAATCCAGCTGACTTTTGCTTTTACCCAAGTTACATGTAAACATAAAACAGTGAATGAAGAACACGTTCATTATCAATATTCACAAATGGATAGCTATCAAATGGATGGCTTGTCCAATACACACCTATATTTAGGAAAAAAAGTGGAAATTATGGTGTATTTTCAGTAAGTGCACATTTCAGGTTAGCAAAGTTGGGAGTAAATAAAATACAGTATGTATATGGTGTGACTTAGGCCTCTTGCACACGGGAGTAAAAAAAGACATGTTTTTTACGGATATGAAATGGAGATGCATTGTTGTCTATGCAACCATGCGCACAGCTGAGTAAAGATCAGTAATACAGCATTAAGTGAAGAGCAGTAAAACAAATACAGAAAATTTTACATTTGAGTGCAGTAATTTACTCACATACACATGTTTACTCGTCTATAAGCATGTTTATGTGAGTATAAAGGAGTACAGTTAGGTCCATATGTATTTGGACACAGGCACAATTTTAGATTTTCCAGATATTTACCAAAACATACTCATGCTATAGTTATATAATGGATATGGGCTGAAAGTGCATACTCTCAGGTTTAATTTGAGGGTATGTACATCCAAATCGGAGAAAGGGTTTAGGAATTACAGCTCTTAAGAATAGTCACTCCCCCCTTTTTCAAGGGACCAAAATTGAATAAAAAGCTGTTTTATGGCCAAGTGTGGGCTACTCCTTCGTTATTTCTTCATCAATTAAGAATCTTGAATCTAATACTTTGTCTGCTTCCTTTTCATCTAGTACCTCCACCGTGTATCACAATCTCACACAGGAACAACTTGCTAAGAAAAGAAAAGGTGATCTGTCGGCCACGTCCTCGGAATCACTTCTTAGCCCTCTCGGACCCACTTCCCTCTCTCACCCATCCACGGCCCATTCCAAGGCCTCTCACGTCTCCACTCCCTTCACCAAAGCACAATCTAAGACGTCATCTATACCGAAATCATCCACTACCAAGGCACCTACTTCGGTCACATCGGCACTCTCTCACTCCCAGACGCACACGGCTATCAGGAGGGTAAGTGAACCCACAATCACTTCCACGTTCCCAGCTAATGCACCATCCCTAGACCCAAAAATCGCACCTATTTTTTTAGTACAGGGTCAGGACTCCCCTCAGAGTCCAACCCCCAACCCACAAACACAAACCTTTGTGACTCACAAAGATCATCCACCCCTGATGTAATCAACTTATCATCTATTCCACTAAATTCAGATCAGATTCAGGTATTACAACTCGGTCTCACTTTCTGTCCATCTAATGATCTTGACAAATTTTCTCTCATTAAAGACATCCACCTTTTCGCACGTAAATTACTGTACAAAGTAATTTATGATAAATCTTCCTCTAGTGTAACGCCTTCTGAACCAACTATTTCCTCTCAAGAGGTCCCCACCTTGGCTGAACTACAAGCCCTTGAGGAGCTGATGTCACTTTGGGAGGAGGGTGACACTGACGGTGACGATTTCCTGGACCTCTCCGACTCGGGTGTCGTTGCCCTCAGTGTCTCCTCCCCCCCCTATCTCTTTCAAACCCAAGTCCTGTAATTTTCCTAATTTGTCCACAAACCCCAATATCTGGGCTTTTGTGCAACAAGTTACTACAGCTATCGAAGGGTTTAATCCCACCTCTCCCTCTCCTTCTAACCTAACCCCCGCCTTGACCAAAGCAATAAAATCTCTTCAAAACCATCCAGCTCCTCCCAATACCTCCAGGTACAGGGCGTGGCCATGGGGACCAAGTGTGCCCCCACCTACGCCAACCTGTACCTGGGGGGGTGGGAGAGAGAACTGTTCGACATGGCCCACTCCACTCCCTATCTGTCCAAGGTCACATCTTGGTACAGGTATATAGATGATATACTACTGTTTTGGTCAGGTACCAAAGATGAACTTGTGCTTTTTGTTCAGCATCTTACCCAGAATGCGTTTAATCTCAAATTCACTATGGAATGCAGCCAGTCGCAGATCCATTTTTTAGACCTCCAGATTAGTCTGCACTCCAACGGTCAAATCCACACTGCTTTATATTGTAAGCCCTCTTCGGGCAATACGATTTTGCACGCCAGTAGTGCCCACCCCAAGCCCCTTCTTAGAAGCATCCCGTTCAGCCAATATCTCAGATTAAAAAGAAATTGTACTCTTGAGGAAGAATTTCTTCAAGCAGCACAAGAACTTTATAGTAGACGCCTGGAAAGAGGCTATAGCCACTCCCTTTTGAAAAAAGCCTTTAATAAGGCGAAAAAAATTCAACAGAAAGGACCTTGTCTTCTCTGACAAATCTCCAGATACTAGACAACCAGTACAACTAATTACCCAATACTCAAAACAGCATACCCAAATCAGACATATTCTCAATCAATTCTGGCCCTTATTAACGGCAGATCCCACAATCTCTAAATATGTTAAAACTTACCCTGACATCACATACCGTCGATCTCCCTCACTTCGAGACCGACTAATTAAAAGTCACCATTCGATTGACACTCCACATGCGCCCACTGCTACTGGAACATACCAGTGTGGCAAATGTGACGTTTGTGCCTTTGTAACCAATTCCAGGGAAGTGACTCTGCCTAATGGAGGTATCCACACCATTAGACTTCGCGTCACTTGCGCTACCGTGGGAGTCGTATACTTGGCCCAATGCCGATGTGGCTCGTACTACATCGGAAAAACCAAGCGTCCCTTTCAGGTTCGTATCCGAGACCACATCAAACCGTTATACAAAAATACTACCACCACAGCTATTAATCGGCATATTGCCGCTCAGCACAATTCTGACCCTCACGTTATCTTATTCTCCGCACTCGAGCATGTCCCTTCACATGCCAGAGGCGGGAGCATTGACAACAGATTACTACAGCTGGAAACAAAATGGATCCACACCTTACAGGCTACTAATTTTCCTGGGCTTAATGAACACATAAGTTTTAAACCCTTTTTGTGAGCCAGCATATTTATTAGCTTACTTCAATCCTTTCATCACAATACACTATCTACTCAAGTGTCTTGTGCTCCTTTCCAACTCACGCCATGTATAGTTTCTGTTCTATTTCCTTCTCTTTTCCCTCTTTTCTCTTCTCCTCCCTGTCTCTATTGTTCTCCTCTCCTTCTCATGCTCTTTGCTATTCTTTTTGCCATGGGATACTGTTGTGTTTTTCTTGCATAGCTCTAGATACTTGATTTCAACAATATTAGCAATTTATGCAACATGTTCATGTCAATATGTATTATCGTATACGCACTTTATAATATTGCTCTATTGATATTTGTTAATTCCGTTGCCTTTTGCCTTGAGAAATACATTATATGTGTATCAGCTTCAGAATAATTTTTGTATTTGTTTGTATTATTCTTATTTTTTTCCCCATTTTTTTGTTCAACCAGGACCCTGTGGTTCTCTATGTCTGATGTGGTCTTTGTGGCTGGACACTGTGGGTTGAGGCGCAGGGACACTCCCTCGGCCCCCAGAGACCCCTGTGGGCCGTTGGGGATTTATCCCCTCACCCTGCGCCCCCGCCTCATCTCACCACTGGGGGGTCCCACCCCTGGATTGCTTTCGTTCACTGTTTCTCCTGCATCCCATGGGGGGGCGCGGCTCTGGCCCCCTGTTGGGATGGGCGGAGCTAGCGCTGTTGGTGCTTGTACGGACGCCCGGGGCAGTACATATCCTGTCTGCCTCAGGTGTCCGCGCACTGCTCGCACTTCCTGGCCTCCCACACTCCATCGGCGGATGGGCGTTGACCGCGCCTTGGGACCTCCTACTCCATGGCGATCCGTCCTCCCATTGGCCATGTGGCGGCCGTGGTGTCTGAGCGTGCGCGCGCGATGCACGCCGGAGCTTGTAGGCTCCGGGGTGTTGTCCAGAGCACATGCGCGGACACCTCTTTCTCGCGTCCGCACACCTGATCATCATCTGATCAGGTGTGGGGGGTACTTAAGTAGCCGGTGTTCTGCCGAGAAAGTTCCGCTCGGCGGATTAGTTCCCCCCTCTACTGCGCATGCGCAGTAGAAGGCGGCGGAAATAGCCGAAGCGGAACAGCTGAAAATCAGCTGTACACGGCGCCTGGAAGAGGGCCCCTCGCGGGCTCGCTTCGCTCGCCACGCTTCGGGCACGGCCTCGCTGCGCTCGGCACTTTTAGATTCCCCCTCTAGGTCCACTTGGATAGAGGGGAAGGAACCTGGACCCAGAGCGCAGGCGCCGTGTACAGCTGATTGAAGCTTTTGAGCTTCGGCTATCTCCGGCGGCCGACAGTAGTACGTACTGCGCAGGCGCTGCGCCTGCGCAGTACAGGGGGGGAACCTATCCGCCGAAGGAACTTATTCGGCAAGACACCGGCCTGTCCCTGGTATACATGCTGGACGAGGGACATGCCTGTCTTTACTCTACACACATCAGCCAGGTAATTTTGGATGGCCATTCTATCTGTCACTTTTAACTAACTGCCCCCCTATTTTTTACTCAGCTTCCATTTACTTCTCCCTAGGATTTACTAACCCGTGGCTACTGCCTAATCTGCGACCTCCCTGGCAGCCTGTTAACACCGATTTCCTAACAGTCATATGCTTAGTTAATGGCTTACCAGGTAAGCTATTTTCTGCCATTTATTCAATCTTCCATTCCAAAACACACTGTCTTTTCATTCTCAAACATAGTCCTGTTTTACTTATCCTCTTCCAGGACCCATCAATTTCCTACCATCTTTAAATTCCTTATGTCCACACAAATCATGTGAACACTGGGGTCTGATGTTAGTTATATGCCCTACAATATAGCTTATTAGGTAAGCCCTTTTTTTGTGATCTCCTCTACTCTTTTGAAGATGACTGCCAGGTATATCTACAATGTTAATTCAGTTATGTTCTCCCATATAGGTCATTAGTTAATCAATTGCCAATTTTGCCAATCGCTCCTGTGTGTCCTTGAATCCATCTACAGGCGCTTTTCCCCTCCGCCAATCAACTTGCTTTTAATAAATAGTGTGAGTTTCATAGAGGCTTTTTTGCCCTATTTAATTGATGTATAACGCATCACCTTTCGTGTTCCCTTAATGTAATGTTTAATACATACCCAATACTCACCTACTCATCATTTATCTCTAACCTTCAATATATTCCATTGCCAGGTTTACTGCGTGCCCCCTGCAAGCACAAATACGGTGCAGCCTGCCCTTCCCCCTTGGGGGTCATTTCTTGTGCCTCCCCTGGGTGTCGGTCGCTCAGGTATGTTTGGGATCCCGGGGCCATTGTGGCCACCTCTTTGTGTGGGATTGTCCAGCCACAATATTCCAATATTCAGTTATGCGTAAAACAGTCCATTTTTTGGCGTTTTCGCTTGTTTATATGATGTTTTTTGTATCCCAATGTACAGATCTTTTTATATCGAATTAGAGCTCTTGTTCCCTCAGGAAGCCAATGCCCTGGCGAAACATGTAGGAAACCGAGCCTTCGCTTTGATGGCCGTCTCCATCCGGCCCACCCTATCGCATTTGGGTCGCACGCAATATATATGTTTGTTGGTTGTTAACCATTTTATTGCTCTCTTCATGTATTTAATATTGTTAAATAAAATTCTGTAATTTTATATTTTCTTCTCCTTTTCACATTTAATACTTTAGCACCGCTATAATCCCCTGTCCCTTCACTCATTATTTATTTAAGCATGTAAAAGGTTTGGAGTTGATTCTAAGGCTTCATGTACACAGGCCGTTTTACAACGCGGCTAAATGTAAGTTACCGCGTTTACAAGGTGTTACAGGCATTTGGCATTTCAATTGCCTCTGAACATCCGTACAGAACGCATTTTTTTGCATTCCAAAAAATGCTTCTAAACTCAACTGCCTAGAAACTACTATAAACGACCCTGTGTACATGTACTGATAAGATAACATAGAGGAGAGTTCAGGGGCAGCTGAAAAAAAACACCCAACTGCTCCTAAACATCCATTTAGCAGCAGCAGTGTACATGAGGCCTAGTGTGGCATTTGCATTTGGAACCTATTGCTGTGAACCTACATCATGCATTCAAAGAAGCTGTCCATGCACGTGAAACAGGCCATAGGCCATCGCAGGATCCTTTCTATGATAAAGAAAAACCCATTCACAACATCCAGACAAGTAAAAAACCCATTCACAACATCCAGACAAGTGAAGGACACTCTCCAGGAGGTGGGCGTATCATTGTCAAAGTCTACAATCAAGAGAAGACTTCACGAGAGCAAATACAGAGGGTTCACCACAAGGCGCAAATGATTCATAAGCATGAAGGATAGAAAAGCCAGATTAGCCAAAAAACATCTAAAAAAGCCAGACCAGTTCTGGAAAAGCATTCTTTGGATGGATAAAACTAAGATTTTTCTGTACCAGAATGACGGCTTGGAACAGCTCATGATCCAAAGCACACAACATCATCTGTAAAACATGGTGGAGGCAGTGTGATGGCATGGACAGAAGCAGCCGGATGAATATACTGTCAGCCCAGATTCAGCCAAATGCACCAAAGTTGATTGGACGGCACTTCACCGTACAGTTCGACAATGATCCAAAACACACTGCAAAAGCAACCCAGGAGCTTTTGAAGGAAAAGAAGTGGAATATTCTGCAATGGCCGAGTCAATCACATAATCTAAACCCAAATGAGCATGCATTTCACTTTCTGAAGGCAAAACTAAAGGCAGAAAGACCCACAAACAAATAACAACTGAAGACAGCTGCAGTTCGAGCCTGGCAAAGCATCAGAAAGGAGAAAACCCAGTCTTTGGTAATGTCCATGGGTTCCAGATTTTAGGCAGTCAATGCAAGTAAAGGATTCTCAATAAAATATTAAAAATGAACATTTTATTTATGATTATATTCATTTGTCCAATTACATTTGAGCCCCTAAAAATGGGGGGACTGTGTATAAAAATGGTTGCAGTTTCTAAAATTTGGACTATATATTAATGTTCAACCCCTTGAATTAAAGCTGAAAGTCTGCACTTCAAATTAATTGGGATTGTTTTGTTTTAATTTTATTCTGGTGTCACCCAGAGCCAAAAGTATGACAATTGTGCCTGTGTTCAAATATATACGGATCTAACTGTATATTACAACACTGGCAATGAATAAGAATTTTACTCGTCTATAAGATTACTCATCTTTACTCGCCTATAATCAACATTACTGAGGTCTTTACACACATTTTTTTTACTCACGGACTTTCTGTCAACAAGTTCCTGAGTAAACATCAGTAAATTATTACGCCCGTGTACAACTGGCCTTATGGTCCTATTTCCTTCATGTTCCCATTCCTAAATAAAAAAAAAACATAACTGGATGTTAACATTTATGCCTAGTAACACCATAGATTGTTGATCCAGTGAATATCCGATTTCCTTCTGTGGGATCAGGAAGAATTTATTTTTTTCCCACTGGAACAAATTAGATCATGCATAATAGGGCTTTTTTGTGGCTTTCTCTGGATCAACTATGGGTATAGGGCTCTGTATATTGTGGTTTTCTATTTATTTGCTCCATTTATTTATCTATTTATTTATTTTCTATTGGTTGAACGAAATAGAATTGTACCATTTTTTTGCCTAACTATACAACTATGTATTACATTAAAATATTTGATATACACTTTTGTAAAATCTGAATATCAAACTGTGCAGTTACCACCCTTGCTAACTACAGCCCATCAGTGCTGACAACCTACCAGATTGAAATTTACTGACACAACACCCAACATTTACTGGCACAGCCAAGTTTTTTACAGGCATTTCCAGAAGTTACAAAATGACAGTTTTAGGTGCAAATTTCAGTATTTAGGCTACAAAAAATGCATAATATGCAGTTAGCAATGTGATTGAGCCTGTGTTCACACTATAGCGATGCGGGAACAAGCACGATTCCAATGCTGGTTCCTGCATAACATCTCTCCCGCAGGCAGTTCACACTGCCCTCTGCGAACAGCTGCGGGTGTCAGTACGATATTAATGACACCCCCAGATCAGGTCACAGATCGCAGTGCGAACTGTGGATTTGGACAGGAATCAGATCGCATGGGTGTGAACACCCATGCGATCCGATTCCAGTGCGGGAACAAAAAAGGCCCTGCATCTTTTTTGCGCGAATCCAATACGAGTTCAGCCATACAAACTTTATGGCTGAACTCGCATTGCACAGACATCGCATGTGATCGGCACAGCAATGTGGGTGCGAATCACATGCAATGTCTGTGTTTGCATATGTGTGAACCCAGGCTTAAGGTAGATATTAAAGCGGAGTTCCATCCATATAAAAGTCAGCAGCTACAAAAAGTGTAGCTGCTGACTTTTAATAATCGGACACTCACCTGTCCCACGGTCCAGCGATGCGGGCGAACGAAGCCCCGCTCCTCTCCTCGGCGCCAGAATTGTGACTGTGGGAGTCCGGCTGTGGCTTCACAGCTGGGCACGCACTGCGCATGTGCGTGAGCTGCACTGTGATCAGCCGGGCAATCTTCTGGGACCTGTGACGTGTCCCCGAAGATTGGACGGAGGGAGGGGGGAGAGGTGAACTTCCCCGGAAGGAAGTGGGAGCTGGATGCCCCTAAAAAGAGGGTATCCGCTCCCCCCCCCCAAAAAAAAATGACATGCCACATGGGTCACCTTCACTTAAAGCGGAAGTTCCATTTTTGGGTGGAGCTCCGCTTTAAGGAAAAAAACATAATTCTTATTTTATTTTTTATATAGTAAGTCGCTTAGGGATAGGACTCAGAGCAAGAAATTAGAATGGGCAGGCATGCACACACATGAAATTGACTCACACCGTGACACTGACAGAAGTGTGCAGCAGCACAGATGATGGTGACCACTCACTGACATGGCACGTCCTCTCCTGAGTCACAGTGACACTCTCTCTCCACACCAGGTGGTCCCTTCAAACCACACAGCACTGAAAGTCTTTCTCCCATCCCGGTCGCTCTGCTCGACTCCCTTGCACCATGACATTACATGACATGCTCAGACACCGCCTCCACCAGACCCGTCCCCGCTGGCGCTGCCCAAACACACGGTAGCAGGCACTCGGATGGTCTTGGCCAGCTACGGACTTGAACTGCACTTACACAGTTCCGAGTCGAGCGTCACAGCCATATTTTTTACTGGCAACCTTTTCCTGTCACTGGCATTTACTGTCAGGAGAAAAGTGCCCCTTTTTTACTGGCTGCCAGTAAAAATACTGACGGTTGTCAATACTGCTGCCCAGCTAAGCATTACCATTCACAGCTAAGATGTGGGCTATGCAGGGCTTTCCTAGGAGGCAATAACAAACAATTCGGACGCTTGAAAATTACTATTGTCACACACAAGATTCACAACTTATGGGAAAAATTGTACTACTGGTGCAAATTGGTTCGCATTGGTCTGAGAACAGTCATGTATCTCACTCACCATAATTTTTAGTAAAATAGTTCCTGTATTTGAACAATCTAACAGTCCAACACCTCTAACCATGATGCAAATTCTTAAAGTGGTTCTAAAAGCAGAAGTTTTTTATGCTAATGCATTCTCTGCATGAAGGTAAAAAATAAAATTCTGTGTGCAGCTCTCTCTCCCCCAGCCCCCTAATACTTACCTGAGCCTATTCTCATTCCAGCAATGTGCACAAGAACAGCTGCTCTCCCGGCTCTATCCCACCTCATCGGCTCAGACATTTACAGCCGGTGAGGAGGGAGTGGGGGGCAGGGCAGAGCCCGGCTCAGTGTGTCAATGAACGGGAGTGAGCACACGGGGGTTGTTTATTTACTAAAGGCAAATCCACTTTGCACTACAAGTGCATTTGGAAGTGCAGTCGCTGTAGATCCAAGGAGGACATGCAAGGAAAATAAAAAAACTGCATTTTTGCTTGCACATGATTGGATGATAAAATCAGCAGAGCTTCCCCTCAGATTTACAGCGACTACACTTCCAAGTGCACTCGCAGTGCAGAGTGGATTTGCCTTTAGTATATCAACGCCATAGTGGCTTGCTATGGGGGCACTCGGATGGGGGAGGAGCCAGGAGCACCTGTGGGGCACCCGAGTAGAGGAGGATCGGGACTGCTCTGTGCAAAACTGTTGCACAGAGCAGGTAAGTATAACATGTTTATGAAAACACTTTTAACCTTTTATATAATTTTAAAATGTAATAGGCAAATGTGGCAGTCTTCATCCCCCCTCACAGCCCCTTATACATATATAACTAAAAACTAAAACAAGACATTTTATAACATGCAAACACTGACAAATTGTTTAAAATAAATTGATTACATTGACATATACAGTATAATTAGAAGAATAATACATTCATTTTTTTAAATAGCCACAATGCAAAGTACAACTGGCATCAAGCAATATCACAGTGCCAAAAAGAATTTGTTCTTTTATGCTCTGCTTGAGGCCTGTAAATGGCTGAAGAATGTAATGACTGATGAGTGAGCCAGTTACTTGACATTTGAAAGAATACCATATATGGCTTTTCAGGAAAGACAAAAGAACTACCTGATTTTCTGTACCATCTTCTACAATGTTGTATGGCGAACCAAAAATTCCATCCTAAGTGGCTGAAATGCCTCTATAAAAAGTGGTAGAAGATATAGATCTGCCAATCCCAACTCACCAAATATGTTTTCACTCTGTCATTGTAGGTTACTGCCCTTGCTGCAGCACATAGTATTGAAAAATGCACTGAAAGAAGAGCGGATTCATTTCTGTATATGCAGCCTATTTGAAGTAGAGTGATAAATAGGGAGGCTTCAATAAAGCTTTCAAGAGGTATACTCCTTTTATTTATTCTGTTTAGATATATAATTTATATAGTGATAAAAGCCCCTTTCAGTCCAGGGCTATTTATGGCAAATCATGGATAGGGTTTACCTGCTGCATCAACATATTTTAAGGTAAACAGGGTGTTAAGCGTTGGTGGCACCTTTCGTCCATTTGGGGTATAATTTAAATGTTCTTTGGGTTTTGTGTGTGGGTGTGTTAGATAGAAAGACTGCATTCAAGCTGCACTGTAAAAGGCCTGCGGCTCTAAGCAGACCTAGTTTACCTTATAGGTAGCCAGGAGGATGAATAGTTTGTTCTACATTGGACAGTGCTGACAGATCTCTTTGTTTGTGTTTGATACAACACTAGACATGGGCAGGAAGTCCTTAAAGCGGGATTCCGGCCAGGAAAAAAAAGGTTTAAAAGTCAGCAGCTACAAACACTGTAGCTGCTGACTTTAAATAAGTACACTTACCTGTCCTGGGTGCCCGCGATGTCGGCTGCCCAAGGTCGACTCGTCCCTCGGCTCTCGGGTCCCGGCACCGCCATCCTAACTAAGGGAAACAGGCAGAGGAGCCTTGCGGCTTCACTGCCAGTTTCCTACTGCGCACGCGCGAGCGGCACAGCGCTCTGTGAATGGCCCCGTGGTTTTCTGGAAACACACACAGTTCCCAGAAGGCAACGGGCGCTCACCGTGGAGCAGGACACGCCGCGGAATAGGAAGAGGCAGATTAGGAAGACTGCCTAGCAACAAGGTTTTCAGGTAAGTTAATTTTTTTTTTCACGTTTTTTTAAATTTTTTTAAAGATTTTTGATGATTTTTTTTTTTTTTTTTAGGGTGGCCCTCCACTTTAAACACACTTTTGGAGTCTGTACTACTTCTTTGCAAGCTACACGTTTAAAGCTGGCCCTCACAATATGTAAAATAGATCATTTGTGCTTATTACATACACAGGCACTGCTTCCTGATCTGCAGTGCTACACACAGTGGTTGTGCATTATTGTTCCTCTCAGGTTATGACTCAGCTGACTCCCTGAAAAAGATGCACTATTTCTGTGGTTGACATCTTTTCAAATAGCTGTTCAGCAGTAATGGATATTCTTCCTTACCACTGTTGGCCAATGCCTCTTCATCTACAGCTCTACTTTTAATACTGTAACATATAATACTATACATTTACCACAACAGGAAGTGAGAGGAAATCTCTGCAAAGTGAGGGAACCCCACTTTTAGACAGCTGTGGGGATCACAAGTTTGGTGCTGCTCATTCATTGTATGTGATGACTTCAATGTGGGAGCGCCAGAACTGGCTTTGGGGGACTGGTTGATACTGGTGGAGAAGAATCTTGCAGGAGTGAGGAATAAGGTAAGTATTCCTCTACTTTACTAAACCAGACTAAGCAGGCATTTAACCCTTTAGCTCCAGAGATGCTTAATTGTGTTTAAGTCAGGGCTCTGGCTGGGCCATTCAAGAACAGTCACAGAGTTGTTGTGAATCCACTCCTTCGTTATTTTAGCTGTCTGCTTAGGGTCATTGTCTTGTTGGAAGGTAAATCTTCGGCCCAGTCTGAGGTCCTGAGCACTCTGGAGAAGGTTTTTGTCCAGGATATCCCTGTACTTGGCCGCATTCATTTTTCCCTCCATTGCAACCAATCGTCCTGTCCCTGCAGCTGAAAAACACCCCCACAACATGATGCTGCCACCACCATGCTTCACTGTTGGGACTGTATTGGACAGGTGATGAGCAGTGCCTGGTTTTCTCCACACATACCGCTTAGAATTAAGGCCAAAAAGTTCTATCTTGGTCTCATAAGACCAGAGAATCTTATTTCTCACCATCTTGGAGTCCTTCAGGTGTTTTTTAGTAAACTCCATGCAGGCTTTCATGTGTCTTGCACTGAGGAGAGGCTTCCGTTGGGCCACTCTTGCATAAAGCCCTGACTGGTGGAGGGCTGCAGTGATGGTTGACTTTCTACAACTTTCTCCCATCTCCCGACTGCATCTCTAGAGCTCAGCCACAGTGATCTTTGGGTTCTTCTTTACCTCTCTCACCAAGGCTCTTCTCCCCCGATAGCTCAGTTTGGCCGGACGGCCAGCTCTAAGAAGGGTTCTGGTCATCCCAAACATCTTCCATTTAAGGATTATGGAGGCCACTGTGCTCTTAGGAACCTTAAGTGCAGCAGAATTTTTTTTGGAACCTTGGCCAGATCTGTGCCTTGCCACAATTCTGTCTCTGAGCTCTTCAGGCAGTTCCTTTGACCTCATGATTCTCATTTGCTCTGACATGCACTGTGAGCTGTAAGGTCTTATATAGACAGGTGTGTGGCTTTCCTAATCAAGTCCAATCAGTATAATCAAACACAGCTGGACTCAAATGAAGGTGTAGAACCATCTCAAGGATGATCAGAAGAAATGGACAGCAACTGAGTTAAATATATGAGTGTCACAGCAAAGGGTCTGAATACTTAGGACCATGTTATATTTCAGTTTTTCTTTTTTAATAAATCTGCAAAAATGTCAACAATTCTGTGTTTTTCTGTCAATATGGGGTGCTGTGTGTACATTAATGAGGAAAAAAATGGCTGCAATATAACAAAGAGTGAAAAATTTAAGGGGGTCTGAATACTTTCTGTCCCCACTGTACATATCAGAAGATTGTAATGTGAGAGACCATACAAACGTACCCCTTTAATAATATGCTGTGGCGGAACTCTTATAACAGCACGCAATGTCACTTCCCTCTGAAGAGACCCATTTATACCATCCATTGGAGAAAGATCTGAAATAGATGCACCACAATTTTATTATTAGTGTAGAATTTATTTTTGTCAGCCTACAGTCAATCCAGAGTTTTTTATGCAGAGAAGATGAAAGTGACAATAAAAGGCTTGCTTTTCATTTGATGTTTGAGTATGGAATTGTTTGTTAATGTTAGGATTAACTTGCTTCAGAGACAACCCAGTATCTATAAGCAATGCAAATGATATGAGCATTGCTTACAAAAGGTGAGTATGTATAGGTTAGTGTGATAGCAAGCATATATATGCATTTTAAAGTGCTTGTCTGACCCATTTGAAAAATGCTGCAACCATTACATTCACCACAGAAGCGGAACTGAACTTTCCACAACATATGGTACCTTGGACAATCGGCTAATATGCAACAGGCCTCTTGCACACGATACTTGAGTGTCAGCATTCTTGACGTAATTTCAAGCTTTTGTGTTACACGTATTCGTGTGTATTTTTTGCGTGTATGCACATTTACGCGCACAATACATTGCTAGGCAAAATCCATTAATAGTTATGCTCATATGCGCATATATCGATGCAAAATACTGATTGGGAATGCAGATTTTTCTATTTTGTTTTTGATTGCATTTTAGATCAGTAAAAAGAGAACGCTGTACTGAGTATTTTCAAGCTGAAGTGTGCAAGAGTCCTATATAATGTTAATAGACCAGAAATAAAGCCTAATCTGATGATGAAGCAGACACAAAAGTTGGTTAGCAAGAATCAGAGGCCATGCATGGTCCATATCTAGCCCAATGTAAAATAACCAGTGGGAATCTCAGACTATGCATCCATGGAGAAAAGGAAAGGAATAATTCACTGCACATTATTATGCCCCGTACACACGGTCGGACTTTGTTCGGACATTCCGACAACAAAATCCTAGGATTTTTTCCGACGGATGTTGGCTCAAACTTGTCTTGCATACACACGGTCACACAAAGTTGTTGGAAAATCCGATTGTTCTAAACGCGGTGACGTAAAACACGTACGTCAGGACTATAAACGGGGCAGTGGCCAATAGCTTTCATCTCTTTATTTATTCTGAGCATGCGTGGCACTTTGTCCGTCGGATTTGTGTACACACGATCGGAATTTCCGACAACGGATTTTGTTGTCGGAAAATTTTATCTCCTGCTCTCCAACTTTGTGTGTCGGAAAATCCGATGGAAAATGTCCGATGGAGCCCACACACGGTCGGAATTTCCGACAACACGCTCCGATCGGACATTTTCCATCGGAAAATCCGACCGTGTGTACGGGGCATTAGAGTAATGCAGATGACCAAAACAGGCTAAAGAAGGTGTGAGTTGTGTGGCTCATGTTACATCTCTTTTGCCTTAATAATCATTTATGGCCATTACATATTTACTATAACAAACTGTTATTATGGAGGTAAGCTAACACATTTGGTGGGGATTAAATAAACACAAGTCAAAGTTCTTTTTTTCCAACTCATCCATATCTATCTCTAACATGAATGCAGAAGCTCCATACCACTCTGTCCACTGACAAATGGGAGAATATGCTGAAAATACCCAACCTGTCAGATTGCCTTTCCAGTCTGAAAAGAAAAGTTTGGTAAAGTATTGCTGTTCTTCAAAGTTGCTGATGACATCTCCTTACCTGTATCTGACGATGGAGGAATTCCTAGAGACTGCGTGAGAGTCAAAGCTAGGGACCGCCTTGGGGATGGGCAAGATGACGGGTTACTTGCGCTTACTGAGAAGGGTGGTACTTTCAGACGATCATTTTCTGCCTTCAAAAGGTCAACTTCAAGCTAAAAAATATATAAACGTGGTAAATTTAGAAAAAAAAGTTTAAACTGTGATTTACAGTGCCTTGAAAAAGTATTCATACCCCTTGAAATTTTCCACATTTTGTCACGTTACAACCAAAAACTTAAATGCATTTTATTGGGATTTTATGTGATAGACTAACACAAAGTGGCACATAACTGTGAAGTGGATGGAAAATGATAAATGGTTTTCAAAATTTTTTACAAATAAATATCTGAAAAGCATTTGTGATCCTGTTTGCAGTTTGCGAGAAGCCATGTGGGGGACATAGCAAGCATGTGGAAGATGGTGCTCTGGTCAGATGAGGCCAAAATTAAACCTTTTGGCCTAAAAGCAAAATGCTCTGTGTGGCGGAAAACCAACACTGCACATCACCCTGAACACACCATCCCCACCGTGAAACATGGTGGTGGCAGCCTCATGTTGTGGGGATACATTTCTTCAGCAGGGACAGGGAAGCTGGTCAAAGTTGATGGAAAGATGGATGGAGCCAAATACAGGGCAATCTTATGCCCCGTACACACAGTCAGATTTTCTGACGGAAAATGTTCGATGGGAGCTTGTTGTCAGAAATTCCGACCGTGTGTAGGCTCCATTGGACATTTTCCATCGGAATTTCTGTCACACAAAATTTGAGATCTGGATCTCAAATTTTCCGACAACAAAATCCGTTGTCATAAATTCCAATCGTGTGTACACAATTCCGATGCACAAAGTTCCATGCATGCTCGGAATCAAGCAGAAGAGCCACACTGGCTATTGAACTTAATTTTTCTTGGCTCGTCGTACGTGTTGTACGTCACCGCGTTCTTGACGTTCGCAATTTCCGACAAGATTTGTGTGACCGTATGTATGCAAGTTTGAGCCAACATCCGTTGGAAAAAAAACATGGATTTTGTTGTCGAAAAATCCTATCGTGTGTACAGGGCATAAGAAGAAAACCTGTTAAGAGTCTGAAAAAGACTTAAGACTGGGGCAGTGGTTCACCATCCAGTAGGATAACGGCCCTAAACTTACAGTCAGAGCTACAATAGAATGATTTAGATCAAACCATATTTATGTGTTAGAATGGCCCAGTCAAAGTCCAGACCTAAATCCAATTGAGAATCTGTGGTAAGAATTGAAAATTGCTATTCACAGAAGCTTTCCATCCAATGTGACAGAACTTGAGCTATTTTGCAAGGAAGAATGGGCAAAAATGTCACTCTCTAGAAATGCAAAGCTGGTAGAGACATCCCCAAAAATGTTTCTAGTTGTAACATGACAAACGTGGAAAATTTCAAGGGGTGTGAATACTTTTTCATGGCACTGTAGAAATGTTATGCCACACAGTGTTACAACAAGAGGAAATCTTGGTACCATTTTTAAGGTCAGTTAACACAGGTGCTTTTTTTGAGTCTGTGTACAAATTGAGCTGGGTTTACCAAATATCAATTAGTAAAATACCGCACTTGTACATGATTGCTCAAAGGGTTTAGCGGTGTTCACTTCGCATGGGTACACTACTAAGCATATTTTCAGTATATGTAGATCAACATTCCATGGAAAAACATTGCTACCTATTATGTTTAAAACATAACACAGGAAGTTGACTATTTTGAATGGCTATGTATTTTAAAACAGCAAGGTAAAAATGACATTTCCTGATTTTCGAAACACTGTCTTTACACCTATGCCTTGTGGTGATGCGCGTAACTGCATTGCATGGTAAAGCACCATGTGCATGTCAATGCATTGCGGTATTATTCATTTTAAATGAACTGCCAAATGAATGAGCTGCCTTAAAGTGATTGTAATTGATCACCTTGTAAAACAACCCATTCAGTTTAAAATAGAAATGAAAGGCAAAACATATTTGTATAGATATAAAAAACATTATAAATACCTTTTTTCCCTTTTTTATAAGTGATCACATTCCCTCTGTTCTCAGCTGCATAAGAGCTGGGAGGAGGAGAAGCAGCAGCACACTGAGCTTCCCAGTGAATGGCTGTGCAGCGGGGGGGGTGTCAGGTCAAGTCTGATCATTTGAGGAGAGCAGGCTGAGTTCCCAGCATAGCTAGAGAACTGACCACGGTGTGTTCTCCTGCTTAGTGTGGTCAGTTTTTAATAGGAAAGCAGAGGGACTGGCAGGAACACCAGGAATTTCACATAAAGGAAGCAATACAAAGAGAACAGGATACTTTATCATACAAGTACATGGTACAGCAGGCACATGTCAGGAATATGAATTATTTGGGTAAAAAACGATTTAATGCAATGCACTAATAGGTGCCATAACATATGTTAAAGTGGTTGTAAAGGCAGAAGGTTTTTTTTTATCTTAATGCATTCTCTAATAGGGCGTACACACGGTCGGACTTTGTTCGGACATTCCGACAACAAAATCCTAGGATTTTTTCCGACGGATGTTGGCTCAAACTTGTCTTGCATACACACAGTCACACAAAGTTGTCGGAAAATCCGATCGTTCTGAACGTGGTGACGTAAAACACGTACGTCGGGACTATAAACGGGGCAGTGGCCAATAGCTTTCATCTCTTTATTTATTCTGAGCATGCGTGGCACTTTGTCCGTCGGATTTGTGTACACACGATCGGAATTTCCGACAACGGATTTTGTTGTCGGAAAATTTTATCTCCTGCTCTCCAACTTTGTGTGTCGGAAAATCCGATGGAAAATGTTCGATGGAGCCCACACACGGTCAGAATTTCCGACAACACGCTCCGATCGGACATTTTCCATCGGAAAATCCGACCGTGTGTACGGGGCATTACACTTACCTGAGGTCCCTCTCTGTCCAGCGAGTGTCTCAGCCGTCCGAGATGTTTCCTCCTGATTGGCTGAGACACAGCAGGCGCCATTGGTTGCCGCTGCTGTCAATCAAAGTCAGTTAGCCAATCAGGGTAGGGAGGGGGCGGTGCTGGGTCGGGCTTCATGTCTGAATGGACACAGGGAGCTGTGACTCGGCACGGGTGCCCCTATAGCAAGCTGCTTGCTGTGGCACTGAACAGGAGGGAGGGGCCAGGATCACAGAAGAGGGACCCAAGAAGAGGAGGATCCGGGCTGGTAAGTATGACATATTTATTATTTTTATAGGAAAAAAACTAGTCTTTACAATCACTTTAAGGATGAGCGAGGACTGAAGAGAGGTGAATCACTTTAATTAGACTCAAGCTGGCCATAGATGGAGTGATTTTCTTTCTTGCAACCACAGTCAGGGTTGATGGGGGAATCCCTCTCGCGAAGCTATTGTGTTCTTCCAGCGGGGCCGAGAGAACACACAATGATTATTGCCAGCGGCAATAATCGCATGAAAAATCTGATAAACTGGTTGTACCCAAGCAACTTGGGTACAATCAGTCTGCCCATAAATGATTAGAATCTTGGCCAGTCCCTGATAAACTGGCTGAGATTCAAACTGTCTATGGCCAGCTTGAATTACTAAAATATACCAGTTGACCTTAACATTAACCTCTTCACGTCTGCCCTATAAGAAGTTTATGATGCAGGGAGGCAGGGCGAGGCTTAAGAGTATGTGAACACAGTGCAAGCATCCACAATAACAACATACTGCAAAAAAAAAAAATCACTAATTTTAAACAAATAGCTTATTATGGAACCGACATCTGGCAATATGACATCAAATATGGTTATGTACATAGCAGCTTGTTTTCACCGTAAAGAAAAGAAGTGGTGTAACTTTTAGCAACATTTAATGCTTAGCTAAAAAAATTGTAAGAACATGATGCACTGCTATAAACAACACTTTCCACTTGTCCAGTCTTTAAAAACGAGGCCACCTACAAGCCATTTTTATTACCTGCATATTGTGCATAGTTTCCCGTAGTTGCTCCAGCTGATGAGCAGAGTTAAGTGCTTCCAAACGAATGTCAGTTAACTTCATCTCTTTTTCCCATAATTCCGAACGCAATTCTGACACTTCTCTCTTTTCTGGCTCTTCCCCTTCTTGGGTCTCAAATATGCTTTATAGAAAGAAAGAAATATTAGCTGACTCTGCATTGAATGAATAGTTGATTGCCTTCACTCAGTTTAGTTATGGCATTAACTATACAGAACTAGTAAATACAGGGACAGACGGAGTAAGCAAAATTATATTCAAAAGTTTGCTTTTTCTAGATGCTCCATAACTAGAGTACTTCCTAGATGCTACATAACTATTCAAATGGCCCCTTACAGCAATAAAAAAAAAAGACTATAATTTCTTATACATAACAAAGCCATAGGAGATATACATACACAGAAGAGGATGGTGATGAGTGTATTGAAGGAGATGGTGGACCTGGAGGTCCTTGCTGCTGTTTCGGAGAGGTTGGCGCAGATGAATCCGGAGTAGCCGTTTCCTCAATATCAGAATAAGAATTGCCTGATTTGGGTCCCTTCTTCATGTTGAATGCTTTATTAAAAGAGCTACGCAGCTGTAAAAAATAAGTTAAAGTAGAATATAAAATAATATATGTACCCATGGAGCAAAAAAAAAAAAATATTATATATATATATATATATATATATATATATATATATATATATATATATATATATATATATATATAATTGTTATCTTTAAAGTGGTTGTGAACCTCTGACATGAACAAAGCATATCCCTCTATAGTGTGTGCTTGTCTTAATCTAGAGCACTAAATGTCATTTCTCTATCTGAATAACTTCTGACAAGTTTTCCTGACATCAAGAATAAAAATGTGACAGAGGAGGGAGCTCCAACACACAGCTTGTGATTGACAGCCTCAGCCTGATCCCTTTCTGAAAGCTAAAGCTGTATAACTTTGAATGGCTGTAGAGAAGAGAATACTGCAGATAAACAGGTACAACTTATGTAGGAGCATTTGATTCATTCTTGTGTATCACCTGAGGCCAGTCACTTCACTGGGTATATGTAAGGGTTTACAACCACTTTAATTCTAATACCAGACATGGTCACGTACAAAACTATGAAAATGATTTGAAATAAAATAATTTATATGAACATAATAATGTTACAAGGATACTGCTATCAAATCAGCATACAGCTTTCATATTCCTTTAAAAACTGAATTTTACAGTATTCCTGTAATATGTATTTTCCAGCCTGTCTCAAATATAGTTACATTTACCCAAAACCTCACTAATGTCCAGAATATCTTTCTGAGAACTCAGTCTCTTAGCCAGCATACATGTACATGTACCCAACTTCTACGATCAATGTTTTTTTCTGTGAAAAGCAAAGAATGCTCTAGTTAGCCATTATCCACCAATACTGAAATGTCCAAGACTTTTAATTGCATTGATTGTATTGACTTGTATTGTATTATATTAATTGCATTGACTTTTAATCATACTGATCAATTTTCTGAATAATAATTATTAGGTGTACATTCAACTGAGAATGAAGGTGGTCTCAATTTGTGAGAAATATAAGTCTTCAACTTCCTTTAGACCCCTTTCACACTGAGGCGGTTTTCAGGCATTTTAGAGCTAGAAATAGCGCCTGTAAAGCGCCTGAAAACCGCCTCCCATTAATTTCAGTGTTACTTTTCATGCTCGGGCGGTGCTCTTGCAGGACGTTCGGAAAAGTCTTGCAAGAAGCATCTTTGGGGCAGTTTGGGAGCACTTTATTCAGCGCTCCCAAAAACGCCCTGCCCATTGAAATGAAAGGTGGTGCTTCCAAAGCGCCTAAAAAAGCGCTTCGGAAGTGCCACAACACGGGCGCTTTTAACCCCTTCTTTGGGGTTTAACCCCCCCCTACCGGTATTCCCGAGTCTGGCTCGGGGTGGATTTTCAATACCAAAAGCGATAACCCAGAGCCAGACTCGGGATTGCATCGCAGGATCCTTGTAGAGGTTACTTACCTTGTCCCCTGGATCCTGCGATGTCTCCCCTCTGTGATCTGCGAGCCGCCGTGTCTCGCTCGATTCACAGTGCCGAGCTCCGTTCCCTGCAAGCGTTGCGACGCACGGGGAAGGAGTTCGGCGCAAACATTCAAAAAGTAAAACACACAGTATAGATACAGTATACTGTAATCTTACAGATTATATTACTGTATCAAATAATTACACATCCCTTTTGTCCCTGGTGGTCTGTCCAGTGGCCTACATGCAGTTTTATATTATAAAAATTGTTTTTTCTGCCTGGAAACTGGAGATTGTCCATAGCAACCAAAACCGTCCCTTTACATCAAAAGTGGTTTTAAACCAGCTAGAAATCAGCGATAATAAATTAGGATCACTCGCAGAATTGAGCGATAGTGATTTGTGAGGAGATCCGTCATCAAACACTGAAAAGTAATGACAGCGTCAATTCTGCAACTGAGCAAATTTCAGTGTTTTTGATTTGATTACAATATTACATCATTTTTATTAGTATTATATTATTATTTGGTATAATTATTTATAGTTATTTCTTATATTATAATTTATGATTTAGTTTTTCAAACTTTATCATACCCGGGATGTCTACTAGACTCTGGTTTGAACAGATTTAAGTGAATTATTCCTAAGAATTACAGGCCTACAATATAAAACACAGAATTTCCATGCAAAATAATTGTACCGCTTTCAGCACCTAAAATCTGAAATAATCATACCGCTAGGGAGGTTAAAGCGCCCCGCTAGTGACCAAAAATCTGCTAAAACGAGCGGCACTTTAGCACTAATGCAGCAGCGGCACCGGTGTGAAAGGTGTCTTAAAAAATCAGTCCACTGAACTGTGTGTCGAATCCAACAATTTTAGTCTCTAAAACATTCATGGCAGGGGACAACAAAAAGTATCTAAAGTTAAATTACATTGATTGAAATGTATAATGTTTTGGACTCCTTTTCAACCTATGTTTTGATAACATAAGACGTGCATTATCCCAAAATGCTTTATATTCTTTATATGTTATCTCAAGAAACAGCTTACCCAACTCTTCTTCTTCTTCTTTTTGGCATCACTATCCTTGATACTTCCGGCACTGCAGAAACTGGAAATGCTATTTAGGCTGGAGATGCTATCAGAAGAATTCTGGCGCCTAATTCGCAGCTCTAGAACCACAAAATATTAACATAGAGTTATCAGCTCATGATCAGTGCAGGGTCCAGCTGCATAAACACCCCATTACAAATGAAATCAAATACATGAGAAAATGTACTTCTGCTGTGAAACATAGTGAAGGGCTTGATGAAATCATGAAATTCTGCGCCAGGCAGAAGGGACAAGGCCACTAGGAAATTCAGTAGATTTTTGCCATTTTTCAGTATTACAGGACCAATACACTATGACTGCAGATAAACTTAATCAAACACAAGTTTTAGCTTTATAACGTATTCTGTGTATTGTGAACAGAAAGTACAGGGTAACAGTGCTAACTTTATAAAAATATATAAACCTTGCAAGCTACTCTAGAGCAACCTGAGACTGCAATCAGCGTCAGGTATAAAGTAACCTGAGGTTACAACCTAGCATCAGGTGTGGTATAACAATTCCTGTGAAACAAAGTGTAAATTCACATCTGCTAAGCATTGATCATAATCTGTGAAAACATATATACAAAAAACAAAAAAATGCAGCGCTGTGTGATACTGAACCTTACAAATGCATAAATAGTGCCATAAACAATGAAAATCAATATTGCTAAAGAATGTAATTATGAATATAAAAAAATATTTTTTTGTGTAACAAGCAAGCTCACAGTGAAAAATGTAGTATTATTCTCTAATATCAAGTGTCCAAAAAAAAAAGAGAGAGATTTTTTTTCTCCCAATTTACATCAATCCACAGAGACAAAAGTGCAAATTGGGGTATTATACATATTAATGTCCAAAAGGTGACCAAGAAATCTCCCTGAGGAAGACACGTGATTAGTCATGTGTCGTCACATGTAGGGGAGGGGCCAGGACGTGGAGGAGCTTGGATACATGCTTGTTTGTACAAGCTGCTGACACATACAAGTTTGGAAGTCGTTTGGAGAGGAATCCTATGCTTAATGCTTTAATACAGGGGTCCTCAAACTACGGCCCGCCAAGGTCTTTTACCCAGCCCTCCCTGCCTTTCGGGCACTGGAGCCCCCACAACGGTCCGCCCGGAGAGATGCTTTCCCTGCGGACCCCGCTTCATAGGGGGAAACGGTACTAATTTCGGGCACTGTCCGGAGTGGGGGCGGAGACACAGAGCCTGCTCCAGCGCGGGAAAGCTTCACAAGGATTCTCCTCGCGGCTGCCTGTTCATAGCGGTAAGTTCCGCGGCGCTCCTCTCACTAATCCCCGTGCACTGGACAGGCTGGCTGCATTACTGGGCACAGATCACGCTGCATTGCTGGGCACAGATCACTCTGCATTGCTGGGCACAGATCACTCTGCATTGCTGGGCACAGATCACTCTGCATTGCTGGGCACAGATCACGCTGCATTGCTGGGCACAGATCACGCTGCATTGCTGGGCACAGAGCACGCTGCATTGCTGGGCACAGATCACTCTGCATAGCTGGGCACAGGTCAGGCTGCATAACTGGGCACAGGTCAAGCTGCATAACTGGGCACAGGTCAGGCTGCATTGCTGGGCACAGGTCAGGCTGCATAACTGGACACAGGTCAGGCTGCATAACTGGACAATGGAGAGGCTGGCTGCATTACTGGGCACAGGTCAGGCTGCATTACTGGGCACAGGTCAGGCTGCATAACTGGGAACAGGTCAGGCTGCATAACTGGACAATGGAGAGGCTGGCTGCATTACTGGGCACAGGTCAGGCTGCATAACTGGGCACAGGTCAGGCTGCATAACTGGGCACAGGTCAGGCTGCATAACTGGGCACAGGTCAGGCTGCATAACTGGACAATGGAGAGGCTGGCTGCATTACTGGGTGCAGGTCAGGCTGCATTAATGGGCGCAGGTCAGGCTGCATTACTGGACAATGGAGAGGCTGGCTGTATTACTGGGTACAGGACAGGCTGCCTTGCTGGGCACAGATCAGGCTGCATTGCTGGGCACAGATCAGGCTGCATTGCTGGGCACAGATCAGGCTGCCTTGCTGGGCACAGATCAGGCTGCCTTGTTGGGCACAGATCAGGTCTCAGGCTGCCTTGCTGGGCACTGATCAGGCTGCCTTGCTGGGCACTGATCATTCTGCCTTGCTGGGCACTGGTAATGCTGCCTTGCTGGGCACTGGTCAGGCTGCCTTGCTGGACACTGGTCAGGCTGCATTACTGGGCACTGGTCAGGCTGCATTACTGGGCACTGGTCAGGCTGCATTACTGGGCACTGGTCTGGCTGCATTACTGGGCACTGGTCAGGCTGCATTACTGGGCACAAGTCAGGCTGCATTACTGGGCACAAGTCAGGCTGCATTACTGGGCACAAGTCAGGCTGCATTACTGGGCACAAGTCGGGCTGCCTTGCTGGGCACTGGAGAGGCTGGCTGCCTTGCTGGGCACTGGAAAGGCTGGCTGCCTTGCTGGACACTGGAGAGGCTGGCTGCCTTGCTGGGCACTGGAGAGGCTGGCTGCCTTGCTGGGCACTGGAGAGGCTGGCTGCCTTGCTGGGCACTGGAGAGGCTGGCTGCCTTGCTGGGCACTGGAGAGGCTGGCTGCCTTGCTGGGCACTGGAGAGGCTGGCTGCGCTGCTGGGCACTGGAGAGGCTGGCTGCGCTGCTGGGCACTGGTCAGGCTGGCTGCGCTGCTGGGCACTGGTCAGGCTGCATTGTTGGGCACTGGTCAGGCTGCATTGTTGGGCACTGGTCAGGCTGCATTGTTGGGCACTGGTCAGGCTGCATTGCTGGGCACTGGTGAGGCTGCATTGCTGGGCACTGGTGAGGCTGCATTGCTGGGCACTGGTGAGGCTACATTGATTCGGCCCCCCAACAATCTGAGGGACAGTGGACTGGCCCCCTATTTAAAAAGTTTGAGGACCCCTGCTTTAATAGTTTGGTGCGCTGGAAGCACCTAAAATATGTGAGTACCCTGATGTTATGTTTTCTAAATAAATTTTTAAACTAGCGATAATGCACTATCCAGCCTCCCTCTTGTGATAAACTGAGGTCAACTTCTCTGGATTTTCCTATGGGTTCCTGCTGAGCCAGTTTCACTTAGAGCCCAGGAGTGGTTCAACTGCTGGACCAAACTTAAGTGTACGGTCACACTGTTGGAGGTGAGCGCATTTAAACGAGGGCGGGGGTGGGGGGAGGGCATGTGTGTGAAGTCACCCTCTTCTGATCAGGATTATCATCATTACAGTCACCTTTTGGATATTAATACCCCAATTTGCACTTGAGCTTGCTTGTTACACAAAAAATATTTTTTTAATATTCATAGTTACATTTTTTAGCAATATTGATTTTCATTGTTGGCACTATTTATGCATTTGTAAGGTTCAGTATCACACAGCGCTGCATTTTTTGTTTTTTTGTAACAGGGCTAACTTTTCCTGGCCATGGTAAAAAAAAAAAAAGCTTTTTTTTTTACTTTAAAGAAGAAGTTTGCCTTTGTAAAAAAATAATAAATGCACATAATTTCGCAGGTAAAAATTGTGCATTTATTTTTTTTTTACTAGGAGCCTGCAAAGCATTGCACCCATGATCAGCAGATTGTGGGTGCAATCCAGGATTTTTGCAGACTGTCAGTGTAAGCTGTCTGCTCGTATCTCGTACAAGTAGGCAGTTACACGCTGGCAGGAAACATTAATGAACTACCTAGAGTACTCAACAGCTCCCTGGTAGTTCACTGAGAACTACAAGCGGGCAGCCACAAAGGCTGTCAGTACTGGTAGTTCTCCCATTCACAGAACTCTGTGAATGAATGATGCGGCTGGGTGAGCAGAGCCCTGTGGGGCCACGTTATTTTTAACCCCTTTGCACTGGCGCCTCCCGGCCTTTTAAGAGTTTCAGATGCCGGGAGGCAGGATTTATGACCATGCTCCCGATGTATACAGGGCGATGTCTTTTGGCACACTGACTTATGAAGGTCGGTGCTCCCTGTGACTATGCGTGCAGCCATGTGCTGCCATCTAATGGCGTGTTACAAAACTAGTCTCAAAACGTTTTGATACCATCTTAGGATTTAGGATCTGTGACAATATTATGCCTTACTACCCCAGTGCAGTCAGGAAGATCTGAGAACACATACTTTATCTGCTCTTACTTCCTGTGGGCAAGGGACAGGCACTCTGCTATTGAGGAATGGGGAACTTTGTGGATCGCAAACAATAAATAGGGAAACAGACAGTCCCATCTCTCCTATCTTGGTCTACCACCTTCTTCAACATTTTATTTTATTAAAGTGATCGTAAAGGTTTGTTTTTAAAAACACAAAAAAAACAAACATGGTATACTTACCTTCTCTGTGCAAGGGTTTTGCACACAGTGACTCTGATCCTCCTCTTCTGGGGTCCCCTAGTGGTGTCCCTGGCTCCTCTCCGCATCGAGTGCCCCCTCGGAGGCACTCCCTTTCCTGCTGCTGCGTCCACTGAAACAGACAGCAGGACTCGGTCCCAGCTCCCGTGTCACTGGATTTGATTGACAGCAATGTGATCCAATGGCTCCTGCTGCTATCAATCTGTCCAATGAGGATCCGAGACAGCCGTTGGAGCTGCTGGGTTCTTTCTCATCGCTGGAAAGATCAGGTTCAGGTAAGTAAAAGGGGGGTTGCTGTACTACAGAAGGTTTTTCACCTTTAATGCATAGAATGCATTAAGGTGAAAAACCTCAAGGGTTTACAACCCCTTCAAACCTTTTTATTAAACGCTTTGTCTGGGGGTGGCACACTGAAGTGTACAAGTGCTTAAAAAGGAACTGCAGTCTGCTCACATAATTTGTAATAAAAACATCTTTGCCATTCTGAAGCTTCCCTCCAACCACTTTGCATATTATTGTATATATACTGTGATTTTGTACTTGACAAATATTCTGCAGAAATCTCCCTCCACTGAGTCTGGCTGCAACCATTTTAACTGTGGGCAGCTGAATCTGCTGCCTGTTCACTTCCTGGATTTACACAGAAACATGGAGGCACACCTCCAGCTCTGCAGCTCTCATTGGCCCTCTTATGACTCATCTCCCATCCTTCCTGGCAAACTCTCAGGAGAGTGAAAGAGAGCTGTGCATGATGTCATAAGACTAGGCTTTTTGCCAGACAAGAAACAGGAAGTGGGCTGTATAAGATATTTACTGGCAGAAAAAAAATGTTTTACTATCCAAAGTTAAAACAACAAGGGCAGAGGATTTAATAGATGGAAAGATGAGTCGCTTGGTCTGTCAGAGATTCCTTTTGGGAACCTTGTGTACAGCTTTTGGAAAAGGTATTTCTTAAAGAAACAGCCTGGAGGTTAAGGTGCAGCATAATCCATCATAACAAAGATGTATTGGTGCCTCCTAGGTAACACACAAAACACAACACAAGGACCTTGAGAGTATATATGGTGTCCTAATAAACAACCCAGGTGAGGGTGCTGATGTTTTTATAAACGTCTTGACTGTGAGTGACAATTATGGACTAATTCCAATGCCACACATAATGCTCAACTACATACCCAAGCAATAAACACTCTTGTTTTGGTATTGAATTAATGTGTGGACCTTTTTTTAACCTCTTATTGACTCAAAGTGGATTTTATATAAGATTGGCATCCAGGCACATTAATTCAACACCAAAACAACAGTGTTTATTGCTTCAGCATGTAGTTGAGTATTATGTGTGGCGCTGGAATTAGTCCATATTTGGACATTCACAGCCAAGAAATGTATAAAGCCATCAGCACTATTATCTGGGTTGTTTATTAGGACACCATACTATATATACTCTCAAGGTCTTTGCACTGTGTCTTGCGTGTTACCTTTTTACTTCTTCTATCCTCAAGTGGATTTCTACCACAGCAGGACTACTGGGACTACTTTAGTCACCACTAGCCAATAAGGTTTGGCACCTTGGTATATTGTTTGTGTTGTTTTTTACTGGTGTCTCCTAACTGACTTAACCACCAACCCTACAATGTCCATTTCTTACCAAAAGACCCAAATCGTGATTAAGGATACTAGCGATTAAGGATACTGTCTCTGGCAATGAGCCATTCAGATGTGGCACTGGGTAAGTCACACAATATTATCTCACATATGAATGTATGGCAGTGGGGTACTTCTTATGCCGCGTACACACAAGCGGTTTTGCCGTCGGAATAAACTCTGAAGGTTTCTCCGGCGGAATTCCGCTCAAGCTATCTTGCATACACACGGTCACACCAAAGTCCGACCATCAAAAACGCAGGACGTACAACACGTACGACGGGACTAGAAAAAGGAAGTGTAATAGCCAGTGCGCTTCTGCTAATCTCGTCGGAACAGCATACAGACGAGTGGTTTTTCCAATAGTAAATTAATTCCATCGGAAAAATATAGAACATGTTCTCTATCTAAGTCCGTATGAATTTTCGACGGAAAAAGTCCGATGGGGCATATACACGGTTGGAATATACGATGAAAAGCTCCCATCTGACTTTTTCTGATGGAAATTCCGCTCGTGTGTACACGGCATTACAGTCACTGTGTACACATAAAACCCCTAAGTAGCATTGGGTCAAATGTTTATGGTCCATGAAAAGGTATCTACCATAATAACTAGGCTTTCGTAGTCCAGGAGGGCATGTAGACTTTCTCCACATATTTTGACCACACAATTCAGTATGTTCAGATTTATGACCAAACCTGGGTGGATAAACATGGACATATCCATAGTGGTGTCACATTTTGCAGCATATTCACATTTTGCAGCATATTGTCCGTGCTCATCTCATCACAGCATTGTACCTGCCTCTAGTCATTCCCAGCGTTAGGCTTCTCTGTACAAAGACCACTCAGTGGTTTTCAGAGACTTATTTCACACATTTCAAGGTCCTTATCACTGCAAATCAGTTTATGATTACTGAAGTAAAAGGCAGCTTTCACTGCACAGGTGCAGAGCTGACATAGAGGACCTCAGAGCCCAAATACTGTTTTCATTAGATCCACCAGTTGGTCTGTCGACTTTGGGCCAGCCTGGCTCACCCACACCCTCAGGGTTGATGCCTGAAAATGATCTATTGTGACCTGCACAATTTGGGTCATGGTGAAACGTTCTAATTCCAGCTACTTCTTTGTAAGATGAATATGTTCCTGCAGGGTATGCATTAAACACATACACAAGCCCCAGGCGTGAGAGGATTTTCGCTTTCAATTTCTTATTGTCTTCAGCCTTCTCTAGGACTAGGTCCAAGTAGGCTTTTTGGGGTTCCCTAGAAAGGAAAGCGGTCAGCAGTTCTGCCAACTGCTCTTTGGTTTAGGGCTCACATTCAACTGTTCTTTTGTGGACAGAAGGACTCTATGTCATCCATTGGTGTCATTTTATGTAAGTAGTGGCTGACTCTTATTGCATCAGCATTACCTTGAGTGACAACAGAGAAGGCCACCTGATTTAGTGTCTATCGGCCCCTCTCTGCTGCCTGAGCCAGAGCTGCAACCTGAGCCTCTCACTACCTCACTACTAACCCCCTGTCTACTGATAATTAGCCAATAAACTAATCTACCTGATTACCGCAAAAGTCTGGGTGACACATACACAGACCATGACCTTGACCATGCAAGTTGTCTGTTACAGTATCCATAGCAGATGGAACTTTCTTAATAACTCAGACTTTAGGCTCAGGAAATAAAGGGACTGGGCAATATTTGGCACAACCTTGGCTTGTGATGTGACTAATTTGAGTATTGTATACTGGGCAACCGACTTAAAACACTGGACAACACATTTTTTCAAAAGTTTTGCTTCCTGAAAAACTTTTGGGGATTATGAGAGACACCTTCAAACTGAACACAACTTTAATTTCAGAATGATGTAGGAATCTTGAAAAATACAAAATTAACACTTAATGACTATTATGTTCTTAATCACATAATGCTTCCGACACACTGCATGAGTTCAACAGGGCTCAAAGTGTTTTCTTGCTGATTTTCTCTTGTACTTTCTTTTGTACGGTCTGGTGCATCTTGCTGCAGTGTCTAACAATATTCAGCCAGCATTGATGGACTCCAGTTGCCCTAATACTCTTTTTCCATTGTGGCACTGCCCTGGTGAAATCTTTCACCTCGTTTGTCACTGACTGCACCTAGGGTTTGGAGGAAGAAGTCCAGATGCGAATGAAAAAATTAATCTTCAGTTACATGTTGCACTTCATTGTCTGGCATGCTAAAAGAAGTTTGTCAACCTGCTGAATGTAGTTTGGTGCTCTGTAGTTGCCAAGAACATTCTCACATTCTCAACAATGTCCTTGAATGCTTTCCAGGTAATTTTCTCTGGCCCTACTAAATGATCTTCAAACCGTTTTTCATTGATGATGTATCTGATCTGTGGACCAACAAAAATGCCTTCCTTAAGGTGGTTGTAAACCTCAGACATGACACAAGAACAAAGCATATCCCTCTATAATGTGTACTTGTCTCAGTCCAGAGCACTAAGTGTCATTTCTGTCTGCTGCTTCGTTCCTCTGCTATCAGCATGCATCACATGACAAACATGACAAGTTTTCCTGACACCAAGAGAAAAAAGGTGACAGGGGAGGGAGCTCCAGCTGATTGACAGACTCAGCTCTCTTCCTGTGTGCTCGAGCAGTTTTGCACATCTAGAGAGTGAAATTTTTGCCCCTCACTCCCTGAAGAGCCATTCACGGTGAAACATATGTTGGAGCAGAGGATCTGTCATTTCCGGGTCCATATTTGATACCCCACACCAGGATTTGCACCTTCGGAGTGAGACGTGGAATGCAGCTGATCACATTTACACCTAGTGCCATGTGATAGTGCAACTGCTATCATTGCTGCTGTTTTTACTATATAAAAAATTACTACACTATGAGACTTTCATCAGTGTCTCCTGTGGAGTCATTTTTTACATTCTAGCTCCTTTCTGAGTGGCCATTGGAGTGGATTCATGCCATTAGTGGAACCAATCTGGTGTTCCCAAAGTGTTTCTTGACCATCCTGTAAAAAGGGATCAAATAACTCTAGTGAGTGGCCATCTTCATACTAAGCACTCGTGGTGGAAGATCTAAAAGTTTTATCTCAGAGTATTCCGTTTTGGTGTTGGGATTTATTCACTTATGGACTTTATGCTTGCTTATTTTCTCAATAATGTGCTTATTTGAGTTTGATGCAGCGTTTTTCTTTGTGACAGTTTTTTTATATGAACATCTCCAGCTGATTGACAGACTCAGCTCTCTTCCTGTGTGCTCGAGCAGTTTTGCACATCTAGAGAGTGAAATTGTTGCCCATTCTTCTTTGCAAAATAGCACAAGCTCTGTCAGATTGGACGGAGAGCGTCTGCGAACAGCAATTTTCAAGTCTTGCCACAGATACTCAATTGGCTTTAGGTCTGGACTTTGACTGGGCCGTTCTAACAAATGAATATGCTTGGATCTAAAACATTCCACTGTAGCTCTGGCTGTATGTTTAGGGTCGTTGTCCTGCTGGAAGGTGAATCTCCACCCCAGTCTCAAGTCTTTTGCAGACTCTAACAGGTTTTCTTCTAAGCTTCCCTGTCCCTGCTAAAAAAGAAGCATCCCCACAACATGATGCTGCCACCACTATGTTTCATGATGGGAATGGTGTGTTTAGGGTGATGGGCAGTGTTAGTTTCCGCTACACATAGCCTTTTGCTTTTAGGCCAAAAAGTTCAATTTTGGTCTCATCTGACAAGAGCACCTTCTTCCACATGTTTGCTATGTCCCCCACATGGCTTCTCGCAAACTGCAAACGAGACTTCTTATGGCTGTCTTTCAAATGGCTTTCTTCTTGCCACTCTTCCATAAAGGCCAGATTTGTGGAGTGAAGGACTAATAGTTTAATAGATTCTCCCACCTGAGCTGTGGATCTCTGCAGCTCCTCCAGAGTTACCATGGGCCTCCTGGCTGCTTCTACTAATACTCTCCTTGCCCAGTCTGTCAGTTTAGGTGGATGGCCATGTCTTGGTAGGTTTGCAGTTGTGCCATACTCTTTCCAATTTTGGATGATGGATTGAACAGTGCTCCGTAAGATATTCAAAGCTTAAGATATTTTTTTATAACCTAACCCTGCTTTAAGATTCTCCCCAACTTTATTCCTGACCTATCTGGTGTGTTCCTTTGCCTTCATGATGCTGTTTGTTAACTATGGTTCTCTAACAAACCTCTGAGGGCTTCACAGAGCAGCTGTATTAATACTGAGATTAAATTACACATAGGTGGACTTTATTCACTAATTAGGTAACTTCTGAAGGCAATTGATTCCACTAGATTTTAGTGAGGGGTATCAGAGTAAAGGGGGCTGAATACAAATGCACGCCACACTTTTCTGATATTTGTTTGTAAAAAAAAATTGAAAACCATTTATAATTTTCCTTCTACTTCACAATTATGTGCCACTTTGTGTTGGTCTACCATCCATCCACCATTCATATCAATGTGTTGGTCTACCATCCATCCACCATTCATATTCAGTTCACTCCAGCAGTTGCATTGTAGCGCAGCGGCTGGTGTACAGCTCGATCTGGCTGAGATCAGTGCAGTGATGATGCGCTGAGCTTGGCGGATGACACAGCTTTATTTTTTTTAACAAACTTTATTGAAATGTCACACAGATTCATAAAGTTCAATCACCAGCCACGCAGTTCGAGGCAGTGGAGTGCCTCGCACTGTGCTGATAAGAAGTACTGCATGCAGTACTTTTTTTAATAGCACCATGCCGGAACACCACTGTAACACAGTGGGACAGTGCTAAAATAACCGCCCATTGCAGTCCCACCGCGAGGAGTGTCAACATAACCTTATAGCCTTTTTAGGCAGCATCCAGGCAGCCTAAGCATGCCTAGGCATGCCCAAACTGTGCCAGTTCCAGAAATGTTTTTCAATATTCCCTGGGTGCATGCCTGGATATGCATGAGCTACACAAGTATCTTTTAACAGAAGTGACAATTAGTAAACCTAAAATACAAGAAAGTGCAAAAGCAGATTTCTACAAAATGGTACTTTAGAGGTTAAATTACAGGTTATTTTTGTGATTAACCAAAATCGATAAGATACTCCAAAAAGTGTTCAGAAATCTAAATCTTTGTTGTCTAGCAAAATTAGCAATTTAGCGGTCCTTCCAGCATATAAAAAAAGAACTCTATCAGTAATAATATAATCATACTACTTTTTACAATAAAACAGGAAACAAAGCATTGGCCGTGCATTTGTTTTGAAAGTATTTCAACACGTTAAGTGTCCTTACTTGCATCCTCAAATTGGGTACACAGTGCTTCATCTCTACTGTAACACACTGTTTTCTAAGATGTACTGAATTTGCAAGCTGTTTTGTATTTAGTGTACTTGGTGTTTTTATGCAAAAAACGTAAACATATTTAAAAAAAATATAGATGCACAATAGAACACTTAATTGTAACTACCATATAACAAGTTACACAAACAAAGATCACAGTCAGTTCAAAGTCAATATTAGCACTTGGCCTGGTGGTATGTAAAGTAATGGAAGGGTTTTTTTTTTTAAATCTGTTTATAATATAAAAAATAATGATAAATGGTAACCATATACACTATCTCAGGTAAAAGCAATAAAACAAATCAAAATATATCACACAGTACTCACAAAAGTCATGTTAAATTGTCATTATACAGTTTTTAGCAGGCTAGCAATAATAACATTAACAGAAAGTTCCAGCATACCCCGTGGTGCATGATCTTGAGGGTTAAGTGCCCCGTGGATGACAGCCTGTGCCTCAGAGTTCTTGGATTTTAGTGATTCAATTGTTTCTTTCAATTCTACAAGCTCCGAGTCCTAAAATTAGGAAATCACAAGGATGAAAAAAATTAAAAATATATTTGGCTTTCTATTCTGCTTAACACAATTGAAACTACCCTTATACTTTGAGCTTGTGTATATATTTGGAAACTTAACATAACTGTACTGATGGTACCTAAGATGCCTGAGTGTATTTTCAGATATCCGCTTTAGCACCCCAGGCTTCCAAAAAAACAGTTAAAGGGGTTGTAAACCCTCGTTTGTTTTTTTTAACAAACATGTTTTTTGAGGTTGAATGTTTGGTTTGATTTTGTGTATCTTCATTCCCATTTCTTAAGGACTGCCTTTTGTTTGACGCACTGATTTAGCTTTCTCTTTATTTTATTTGTTCCATATGTTTCTTTATTGGATATATTTGTGTATATGCTGTACTGCGAGCCAGTCACTCTGTGTATTTTTTCTTTAATTTGATTGACATACTATGTACAGTATCTCACAAAAGTGAGTGCACCCCTCACTTGTAAATATTTAATTATATCTTTTCATGTGACAACACTGAAGAAATGACACTTTGCTACAATGTAAAGTAGTGAGTGTACAGCTTGTATAACAGTGTAAATTTGCTGTCCCCTCAAAATAACTCAACACACAGCCATTAATGTCTAAACCGCTGGCAACAAAAGTGAGTACACTCCTAAGTGAAAATGTCCAAATTGGGCCCAATTAGCCACTTTCCCTCCCCGGTGTCATGTGACTCGTTCGTGCTACAAGGTCTCAGGTGTGAATGGGGAGCAGGTGTATTAAATTTGGTGTTATTGCTCTCACGCTCCCATACTGGTCACTGGAAGTTCATCATGGCACCTCATGGCAAAGAACTCTGATGATCTGGAAAAAATAATTGTTGCTCTACATAAAGATGGCCTAGGCTATATAATTGCCAAGACCCTGAAACTGAGCTGCAGCACTGTGGCCAAGACCATACAGCGGTTTAACAGGACAGATCAAATATGTACGCTGCGCTATCAAAAATATAAGCATAAAATGCGAATGGGTAAAGTACTGTGGAATAATGGATATCCACTATAAAGTGATATTAGTGCAATGCATAAAAGGCATATACAAACATATCATGTGATAAATAGAACTGTTTAAGTAAAGGGGGCAATATTGATTGCCCCCTGAGGAAGATACGGAAACCCCTTGTATCGACACGCGTTGGGGAGGGGTACAGGACGGTACATTTGGCAGAGGATCTGCCAGGAACGATCAGCACACCATCCTGTTATTGGCCGTATTTTCCCACCCATTTATGTTTGATATAAAGTGGCGCACTGACGTGCCTGGCTATTGTGAGTACCCTGTGTGGGATTTTTTACTGTGTTTCATTAAATTGTTTAAACATACTATACCATGAAGTCCTCCTTTCTCTATTGATATACCAAGGCATAGTGGTGACCGGTGGGATTCCGGACATACTGCTGAACCCAGAAGTGGTTCTAATGCGTGTATTGACCGAGCTTAACAGCAAGGTTGCACGCTCTAAGGTGAGCATTCAATACCTAGGGGGGAGCACCTGAGTGAAAACACAGCATCTTGCTATTGAATCACCTACACAGCATTTACTGAATCGCATGGATTTTGGAGCACTTATGGATTGACATAGTTTGAATTTTGCACAGCACACAGAAGCACTTCCATTTCTTTTCTTTTTTTTTTTTGAGTTTTTTGGATCAATTGTTATTCACAATCCTGTGGACTGCTATGTTTTAAACATACAGATATTTTTTTACATGAATGCACACTGTCACTTTACTTAAACGGTTTTATTTATCACATGATATGTTTGTATATGCCTTTTATGCATTCACTAATATCAGTTTATAGTGGATATTCATTATTCCACAGTATTTTACCCACTAGCATTTTATGCTTATATTTTTGATAGCGCAGCGTACACATTTGATTTGTTTATTCTTTGATGCTGTATGAGACATGTTTAACGCTTGCGGCTGATTTAAAGAGTAATTATTGGTCATATATTTCAATTATAGTTAGTGGAGGCTCACAGGACGTTGTATATTTTATTGTGTTGTGGTTTAACAGGACAGATTCCACTCAGAACAGGCCTCGCCATGGTTGACCAAAGGAGTTGAGTGCACGTGCTCAGCGTCATATCCAGAGGTTGTCTTTGGGAAATAGACATGAGTGCTAACAGCATTGCTGCAGAGGTTGAAGGGGTGGAGGGTCAGCCTGTCAGTGCTCAGACCATACACCGCACACTACATCAAATTGGTCTGCATAGCTCTCGTCCCAGAAGGAAGCCTCTTCTAAAGATAATGCACAAGAAAACCCACAAACAGTTTGCTGGATGAGCAGACTAAGGACATGGATTACTGGAACCATGTCCTGTGGTCTAATGAGACCAAGATAAACTTATTTGGTTCAGATGGTGTCAAGCGTGTGTGACGGCAACCGGGTGAGAAGTACAAAGACAAGTGTGTCTTGCCTACAGTCAAGCATGGTGGTGGGAGTGTCTTGGTCTGGGACTGCATGAGTGCTGCCAGCACTGGGGAGCTATAGTTCATTGAGGGAACCATGAATGCCAACATGTACTGTGACATACAAAGCATGATCCCCTCCCTTCGGAGACTGGGCCGCAGGGCGGTATTCCAACATGATAACGACCCCAAACACACCTCCAAGACGATCACTGCCTTGCTAAAGAAGCTGAGGGTTAAGGCAATGGACTGGCCAAGCATGTCTCCAGACCTTAACACTATTGAGCATCTGTGGGGTCTCTAACATCCACCAGCTCAGTGATGTCGTCATTGAGGTATGGAAGAGGACTCCAGTGGCAACCTGTGAAGCTCTGGTGAACTCCTTGCCCAAGAGGGTTAAGGGAGTGCTGGAAAATAATGGTGGCCACACAAAGAACTGACACTTCGGGCCCAATTTGGACATTTTCACTTGGGGTGTACTTACTTTTGTTGCCAGTGGTTTAGACATGAATGGCTGCGTGTTGAGTTATTTTGAGGGGATAGCAAATTTACACTGTTATACAAGCTGTACACTTACTACTTTACATTGTAGCAAAGTGTCATTTCTTCAGTGTTGTCACATGAAAAGATATAATAAAATATTTACAAAAATGTGAGGGGGTGTACTCACTTTTGTGAGATACTGTATGTGTAATGTGATGCCTGTCAATAAAGTTCTTTTGTTAAATAAAACTTAACCCAGCCACGAATCTGACCGCAATTTGAAAGCGCCGATGTGTGAGTTACAAAATCGTGGAACTCGCATTTGAGATGCCATTCATTTGAATCACACCTCAAATCAGGATGCGGGTCTGGCTCGACTGTTGCGCCATAAATCGCGCTGCAATAATTGAATGGCATCTCAAATGCGTGTCCCGCAATTTGTCATTCACACATCGGAGCTTTCAAATCGCGGGCAGATTTGCGGCAAATCTGCCTGCGATTCAAAACACTGAAATGTGAATGCAGCCTTAAGGATTAAAGATTATAAAGATACTTTGCAGAAGACTGAATGCAGGTGGTTCAACCCTCAGGATCATTTAAATACAATATATTTAAAGTGGATGTAAACCCACTCTCATCCTTTCTTAATTACTTCCATAGTGCTGATCTATAAGGATATACATGCCTTCTGCATGTATCCTTACCTGTCAAATATCTCCCCTTTAGCTGTTTAGAGCCCTGCAATACTTCGGATTCTGTGGGCAGGTCTGTTGTCCAGGGCTCGGTGGGCGGAGTTGTGATATCAGTAGACTCCCCGCCCACCTCTACACTCCCCTTGGCCAGACATCTATATTTCTAACACTGAACTTCTGCTGGTCTCGTGGATTATGCCTCATGATCATTAACGTTCAGTCAAAACCCAGCAAAGTCATCACATGACTTCAGCATGCCCAATCATGCTGAGGTGTGGAGCAGCCAATCCTGGGAGAGCTGGAGAAGAAAGAAGGGGGGGTGTGAAGTGCACAGACTGCCTCTCTCTCACACTCCTGAATGAGATAAGGAAATCACCTGTCACTCACAGCCAGGGAGAAGACACCTATTTCTCTGTGTGTCTGTTTTTATCTTACTGAAGAAAGATAAGAGGATTGCTCAGAGCTGGATTAACTCTTCGTGGCAAGACTGGGCACAGATGAAATGACATTCTGTGCTGTAACAGATATGAGTCTTAATTAGAAAAGAAAATGTTGGCTTTACATCCACTTTAAGTTTACTCAAGTGCATTTAAAAATACACCACTAGTACATCACTTAGCAATAAGGGTGTACTGCGGGCTAAGTAAGTGGATCTTTAAACCAAAACATTTTCTATTAACACATTCCCGAAGGCTAACCATCTACTCTGACCCATATGTGAGGCAACCTTATGACTTCTAACCAACTTTCTTATACAGTGTCTTAAACCAAAATAAGGTTTTAGCAGATTACTGTTAAATTCTGCAATTAAACTATGTACATGCTTAAGTTTCCATTTATTTTTCTTAACATAGATTCTAAAACTGCCCAACCATGCAGGATTTTCATTGTTGTACTGAAAGGAGCCAGTCCATCTATAGAACTCATTCATAGCAAACTGCTTTCATCAGTTAAGCAGCTGCAAATGGAATTTATGGAATAGATTTGCCTACATGTTCTGATGCAACAAATGACAGAGAAGGTTGTTAAGCTGTCCTGCAGTGAATCATTAGTGTAGGAATTTTTTTTATTGACCTTAAACTTCTTTAGAGTCCATTGAGGGACACAGGAAGTCTTAAAACTGCCTACAGGAAGATTAGACAATGGCAAACAAAAAAATCTGTACACCATCTCAGGGCTGGCCTAAAGTTTTTTGTTTATCAGTCTCTGGGCAGTAGGCAGAGGAATAACCTGACAGTTTAAAGTGGTTTTATACCCAAAGGTAAAAAATGTAATATATTGCAGCTTACCAATCATTAGATGTAGTGGCTGTATTAGTTTTCTTTTGTAGGTTTTTTTCCCTTCTGTTCTCCCCTGGTGATCTGGCCAGTAACACACCTCCTATATTATACAGACACCACTCTGGATGAAGGAGCACAGGAGGCAAATTTGGACAGCAGCATTGTCAGTCTGGGCAGAGGGGAGTGTTAGAAGTACTAGCAGATTTATATACACTAAATAATTGAGGCCAAACTCCAGCTCACACTTTATAATCAGTTACATCTAACAGTTTTTTCCTTTTGGGATAAGGGTTTTACATAAATAAATAAAAGCACTCTTGCCAGTGTTAAATTGTCTGTCCCATCCCTGTAACTGCAAGAGAGCTTTTCTTTTGAAAAACAACAGACCTACTGGCCAGATTACCAGATCACTATAGAGAAAAGAAAGCCTAAAAAGAATTGGTAAGCTGCAACATAAAAAATATTTGCTTTTGGTTTTAATATTGCTTAAGACTTCCTGTGATCTTAAATGGACTCCAGAAAAAGGATTTTACAGTGAACACAAAAATCCTGGAAACAACATAACTGGGGACTGCCTGCAGTTCAAAAAAACACCTGAAGGTCCATATGCCTGAAGATGGCATCAGAACAGTCATGAACATCGGCCTGGCAATACTTGTGAATGTGTCAAGAGAAGACCTGGGGGCAATCTTGCACATCTGAGAAAGTAGCCTGATGCTGAAGAACTGAGACCATGAGCTTGAATGACGGTCTGTCTGAGCCATCAGGAAATGGTGGAACAAGAACCTGGTTCACTCTTACAGGGACCCGCAACAATGACAAAGAGTGAGTTCGTTTTTCTGTTGCAAGCAGTGCCTATGAAATAAGCTCTCACATCTAGTACTACATCAAGGCAATGGAGGGAGATTAACTGTCCTTCTGATAAACTGGAGCAGAACAGAGGGTTGGATGAATAATGCCTTGATTGAGGTGAAACTATGTTAGGCAGAAAGGAAGTTCTGGGCTTTAACACCACCTTGACTGTGTAAGACCAGGAAAGGTTCACTACAGGGTAAGGCCACTCACTCAGACACTTGCCTTAGAAAGCTGATAGCAACATATACTGCAACCTTGTGAATGAGAGAGGCACATAGGTGACACTGTGCACAAAATAAAAGGAAACTAGAGGTCTCGGGAACAAGATCACAAGCACAGATACATGAACCTTAACAGTACTGTAGACAAAGATCCATCAGAAAGAAGGAATAAATTCATTCCACAGAGAGTTTCCTAGTGTGAAAACCAAGATCTTGTGTGCTTGTGAGAAGTATACTTCCTAGCTTTTAGCATCATGGGAATCACTGATTTTGAGATGCTCCTGTCTCTCAGCACCTGGGCTTCAACAGCCATGCAGGTAAAGCCAGTGATCATGAAGTTGGGTGGTAAAATAGTCCATGAGGCAGAAGATCCAGACAATCTGTAAAAGCCCTCTGAGCATCCGCTAGGAGTCTGATCAAGTCAGAGTACCACATCTGTCTAGGTCAGTCCATAGCTATGGAGGACCGTGAAATACCCTCCATATTGATCGTGCAGAACAGGAGAGGATGGAGTTTCAGCAAAGGAAAGATGCAGATCAGGGTGTACTGATACCATAGAACTACCAGAGCATCCACTGCTTCTGCTACAGAATCCCTGTACCTGGAGTCAAACCTGTCCAGTATGTTGTTGAACCTGAAAGCCAGGAGGTCTACGATGTACACGGTAGACAAGGTTGGAACACGAGGTTCTGCCCAGGACAGGATCTACTCTACCTCTCTTGCCCTGTCAAGACTTCTGGTTACTCCCTGATGGTTGATGTACACCACTGTTAATCTGTGCAGTGACAAAGGTAGGTTGGAGGTGGCTTGGAGTGAAACTCTAGCTTGTGGCCCCTGGAAACCACCTCACGTACCCAAGCATCTGAGATGCAGGATGTCCACTTTTGACAGTCAGGGCACATCCTCATGCTGACAAAGACTTATCAAAGACATCTATTGATTATCAAAGACTTATCTAAGAGTTTGGAGAGAACTGGGTACCAAGCTTCAGTTTGGACTTAGAGTCAAAAAAGGACTTTTCTTGGCCTCCATTAAGGGTTGAGTCTACCCAGATTGAGCCCTGGGCTTCTTTTACTGAGGAAGATGCATAATCTTGCCACCACTGGCATTCTTGAAAAGGACATTCAGGCCGCCCTGAACAGATGTTGTCCCTCGAAGGTCAAATGAAGCAAGCGTATTTTGCTTTAACTAAAGTATTCTTCTGTTCTTTTGACTGACAACCTGTCTATGCTCATGTAAAGACCAACTCAGGAGCAGTTTAAGACTTCCTGTGTCCCCCAATGAAGGAGAAAGAAATAATAATTATCTATATTTTGACTGGGGTTTTTTATACAGATTCTATTGAAACGCATAGGAGATGCTTCTTTTGATGTGCAAAGTTTGGTGATAGACTTGATAGTGTCCAGACCACCATGTCTCTATTTACAACACAATTTCACTCCTCAGACATGCAGTTTTTCACCAAAAATAAGCCCAGGTCTTATATTAATTTTGTCAGCCAAAAACACACTAGGGCTTATTTTCAGGGTAGGGCTTGCCATGCAATGTGCTATCTTCCCAGTGGTTGCAAAATGACAGAATCCCCTCTATCACAGGTTCACATAATGCAAAATTTGTGCGTTTCTGCAATGCAACAGTGCAAATACCTTCTTCAATAGCCTGTCTGAGTTGACTTCCACCGAGCACTGCAGAGGAAGGGGAGCAAGATCCCCTGCTGACACCTGCTTCAATGGCCCGCCTGAGCCGTCTTCAATGGCTATAATTAGTGTAGAGGGAGGGGGCCGCGTTCCCCTGCTGACACCCACTTCGATGGTCTGCCTGAGCCGTCTTCCATGGCTACAATTAGTGCAGAGGGAGGGGGGCCCGAGATCCCCATGCTGACAAGAGGAGATCAGCTGAGCGCTTCTCAGTGATTCCATAGTCCGCCCCGAACTGTCTTCCCCGCTCTGAGCAATGCAGGAAGGGGGGCCGAGATTACCCGCTGAAAGAAGAGGAGATCAGCTGAGCGCCAAGCGGCGCCGCACTAAACTCTGGCTTATTTTTGGGGTATGGCTTATATTGCAGCCCTCCTGGAAAATAGCGCTAGGTCTTATTATCGGGGTAGGTCTTATTTTCGGGGGAAACGCGGTACGAATGTGATGCACACGCACATTAAGGGGCCAATGCCCTTTTTTGTGCAGAAAAGCGAATGTTTGCTAGGAATGAGTGGAGCAATTTCTGTGAACTTGATTTCACATAGAAATTAGCAATTCTGAAGATTAGCCTTTAATTTGGCCATATTAAAAAAATAGCAATAAATAGCTTTCCCCTTTTAAGCAAGGAGCATTCAAACATCTCTGCTTCTGTGTGACATGATTTTGTTGATCAAATGCCATCGATTTCAGGGTGATCACATGATTTTGTTTACAAACATGGGGTTAGTGATCTTGCTAGGATTGGCATTACCTTTAGGATTAGGGTTGTCTTTAATACTGGCTTTTTTAGTTTTGGCTCAAAAACAGGTTCAGGATAATTGGAAAAAAAATCTCTAGCCCTTAGAATCTATTTAATGCCCACCTAAATTTTGCATTTCCCATTGCATCAAGTTTTATGTCCCAAATGTCACAAAAATATCAGCAAAATGAAACCTCCCTTTCATTGCTTATCCCCAATGATCACAGACTTTGCAGAACATCACAAAATCTCTAAGTGAAATGCCTGCTGAATGATAATGAGCAAGTGCTGATCATTCTTGCTAGGTGATATTCACTAAACAAGGTGTCAATATACTACACAAGGGTCAAATCTGTAACATTGCTGGTGAATATCCAACGGTATATTGGAAAGTCAAGGCAGAGCACTCTATAATAAATACACCTAAGGCTTATGCCACTTACACACGAGTGGAATTTCCGACAGAAAGAGTCCGTGGGAGCTTTTCGTCGTATAGTTCCACTGTGTGTATGCCCCATCGGACTTTTTCTGTCGAAAATTCAGACAGACTTAGATAGAGAACATGTTCTATATTTTGCTGACAGAACAAATTACTATCTGAAAAAACGATCGTCTGTATGCTATTCCGACGCACCAAAAATGACGCATGCTCTGAAGCAAGTACGAGACGGAAGCTATTTGGAATTTGGTGTGTATACAAGACAGCTTGAGCAGAATTCCGTCGGAACTCCGTCGTAAAAACCTTCAGAGTTTATTCCGACGGCAAAACCGGTCGTGTGTACAGGGCATAAGACACATGATAAAAAACTTTATTAGGAATGAATAGTCACTTTTTCTTTAAAATAGTACTATAATATGCATTAGCTCTTATTTATTGAAGCAGTAGGAAACCAGAAATTGTGCTTGATTTACTCACCTTCTCTTGTGCAGTATCAGCAAGCAGACGAAGTCTGGAGGTCATGTTCACCAATGACTGTTCAAATGCTGCAACTAGGTTTGCCTGCAAAAGATTAAAAAGAAAAAAAATCGCTAAACAAGATACAAGATACAGTATCTATCATAAGTCTGGAAAGGATTGCAATCATTAAACTAAAGTAGGCTCCATTTAGCCTCACACATCCATTGTAAAAAAGAACTATATATGCTGCTTAAAGTGGCAGTTCAGCCTAAATCTAAAATCTCCAAATCCACTTGTAGCCACAATCTAAGACTAACCTATCTAACCCTGTAAAGCAAAAATTGCTATACTTGCCTTTTCTGAAGCCCCTCTGGTCCGGTCTCCAGCGGCAGATGCTGTGTGCAGGAGAGAACCGACAATCGCTGGTAAATGCTTGGGAAGTGAGGTCACCCATAGAGCTACTATGGGGCTTCCGTTGTCGGCTGCCTCTTCTGCACATGCCTACACAGAGAAACCGCCACTGGCAGCTCAGCATGGGACCAGACCAGAGCGGCATCAGAAAACGTATGTATAGCGATTTTTGCTTTACAGGGCTAGATAGGTTAGTCTTAGACTGTGGCTACAAGTATATTTAGAGATTTTAGTTTTAGGCTGAACTTTTACTTTAAGGCAGCACCTACATCTCTTATGAGTTTGGCATTAAAGTGGTACTAAACATAAAACACTACACTTATATAAACTTACTTTTGAACTCAGGAGGAAACCAAAGCTCTTTGATAAGCTGTGGGGTACTTGGATTGACAATCCACTCACTTTGACCTCTCTAGATCCAGTATAATAGGACATGTCTATATTGCTGTTTATGAGTAATTTGTTTCCTTTCCTTTACATCACGACACCCATTTCTGACTGATGTGCATTGTTGAGACATGAGACGTTTTGTATTTTGTTAGTTGTCTATTTGTTTTGTTTTTTGTGCATTGAAGGGTTTTCCTACTTTTTTGTACAACCTTTATACAAAAATCAATCAAACATAAAGAAAACAGTGATACTAAACACACACTGTTTAATTTACATGATGCCTTCTATTCTATATGGATGAAGACACCAAATTATTTTAATAAATAAAAACATTTAAGTACCTTTTTTCCTAATTGATATACAGCTGTCACATGACCCAGCTCTTTCCCAGACTCTCTGTAGGGAAACAGTGGCAGTAGGAGCTTCTAGTCCTCTGCTGCTGGTCACATGTTCAAAGTTAAAATAAACAGCCTTTGGCTGTTTTAAATTGTCATACAAATATATATTTGATATGCAATCTTTATTATTTTTTAGCAATAGCAAGGTGTAGGTGGATTTCTGCCAGTCACAGGCTGTGTCACGCCCCTCCAGTCTGTGTTTTAGAATAATGGGGAGATGAAGCCTCTATTAATCAAGATGTAATATCCCACCTCCCATGTGTTTGGCTGGTTATTGGGCATGGAGGCAGAGGGAGGGAGTGGCTGTCATTTACTAGGGTGTGTACACCCACATGTCATAGTCACATGGGCTACTCAGATGTGATCAGGTATGGAATGCTCAGGGTAAAAATACACTGAAAACTAAGCATGTGCACTAGCTGCCAACACTGCTCTGAAAAATCCCAACAGCAGTGGGGACATGGAAAGGAGGGGGAGATAGAGAAAAGCAGAATACAAAAAACGAATACCATAGTAAGTGAGTATGAACAACTTGTAATACAGCATCTACTGATAGTTTACACTTTAAAGACATAGTAAAGCCTGTGGACCATTGCTAATGGTGTAAAGGACTCTTCAGATCAAAGGCACTTCAGTCACCTAAGCATTAAATGTGCCGAGTACACAAAAATGTAAATTTTTCAGTTTGAATCAATGTCCTAGAACAATCATATTAATAATATAAGAACCATTGCAGAAACAGAAAATTAGTGCGCACTGTCTACTATATACTGGTTTGTTTTTTTTAGAAGTGTTGCTGACGCTAAAAATGTCTATAGGCATACTCTACACTTGTGCCATAGGTGTTGAAGTGTTACATAAACAGCATTCCATGGAGTGTATGTACAGTGGGTATAGAAAAGTATCACCCCCCTTTACAATAATCACATTTTGTTGCTTTGCAGCTTGTTTTATCAAGCTATATTTATAACTTATATATATATATATATATATATATATATATATATATATATATATATATATATATATATATATATATATTAACTTATAATATCCAAGTGAAAGAAATAACATCATGTCGGAAAAAATGTAAATAAAAAAAAAATCTACCGAGTTGGAAAAAGGATCACCCTCTTCCAAAAAATGACTTGTAAAATCAATCTGGTGTAGCTAATCATCTTCTCAATGGCATGCAAAGCCATTTGACTTTCAACTGTGATCAACTGTGGTAATTTTTTTTTAGCTCAGCATGAAAAGAGCTTTTCTGGAGCATTTCAGTCCCTGGTAGTGCAACTGAAGCAAACAATCAACTATAGGTGGCAAGGCTTTGTCAAAAGATCCCTGGGATAAAGTTTTGGACAGGCACATGTCAGGAGATGGGTACAAAAGCATTTCAAAGGATTCATCAGTCCATAGAAGCAAAGTGAAGTCTATTATTAAGAAGTGGAAGGTATTTAGTACAACACAGACCCTCCCTTGATCAGGATGTCGCTTTAAACTGAATGGAGGTGCCAGGAGGAAACTGATCAGAGAGTTTACAAATAGGCCTACAGAAACTCTGAAGCAGTTGCAGGAATTCATGACAAAGAATAGTCACTGCATTTGACAACAATATCACAAATTCTCCACAAATGTGGCATGTATGGGAGGGTTGGAAGAAAAAAGCCACTCCTCAAGAAAGGCCACATGTAGTCACGACTGGGCTTTGCCAAAATGCACCTTAAAGTTTCTGAGGGCACATGGAAAAAAGGTGTTATGGTCAGATGAGATTAAAATTTAATTATTTGGCCTCAACACCAAACGATATGTCTGGCGGAAATCCAATACAGCTCACCATCCAAATAACACCATTCCTACAGTAAAGTATGGAGGTGGTAATATCCTGTTATGGGATGTTTCTCTGCAGGAGAGACTGGAGCACTTGTCAGGATAGAAGGAAAAATGGATGGGGCAAAATACTGTAAAATTATTGAGGGAAATCTGCTGCCCTCTGCCAGACAATTGTCAGTGAGAAGAAGATTTACCATCCAACATGACAATGACCCAAAAGCACACAGAAAAAATGACCACACAGTGGTTGAAGGAGAAAAAGTCATTCCACAGATTTCATTCCTATTGAAATCTGTGGAATGACTTGAAGACTGCAGTCCACAAATGGTCACCATGAAATTTAAGTGAACTTGAGCAGTTCTGCAAAGAAGAGTGGGCAAATATTGCAAAGTCTAGATGTTCAAAGTTAGTAGAGACATAGCCCAACAGACTAAAGGCGGTAATTAACTTGTTCAGATCCGCGCTATAGCCGAATGATGGCTACAGCGCGGATCTGCTTTGCCGGGAGTACGTCTATTGACGTTCTCCCCTTTCAAAGCTGGCCACGACCCCCTGAAGGGGGCGCGCGGTGTGCACTGTGATCACCTGAGTCAATGAGACTCGGGTGATCACAGATCCGAGTAAGGGGTCATTCCTGGCCCCTTACCGCGTGATCAGCTGTCAGCCAATGACAGCTGATCACGTTGACAGCGTGAGAAGAAAAACAGCAGATCACCGGCTTCTGTTTGAAGGGACATCGGTCGCGAAGAGGAAGAGCCTCTGTGCCCACCTGTACCGCCTGCCAGTGCTAGTAATCAGTGCCACGAATCAGTGCCCACCAATCAGTGCCCACAGTACATTGGTGCCACCCATCAGTGCCCACAAGTGCCACCTATCAATACCCACCAGTGGTGCAAATCAGTGCCTCATCATTGCCACCTAGCAGTTCTGCCTATCAGTGTCACCTACCATTGCCGATCAGTGCCCATCACTGCCACCCATCAGTGCCCATCACTGCCACCTATCAGTGCCAGCTATCAGTGCCAATTATTAGTGCTCTTCAGTACCACCCATCAGTGCCCACCAATGCCACCTATCAGTGCCCACCAGTGCCACCTTATCAGTGCCCATCAGTGCAGCCTTATCAGTGCCCATCAGTGCAGCCTATCGGTGCCCATCAGTGCAGCCTATCAGTGCCCATCAATGTAGCCTCATCAGCGTACATCAATGAAGGAGAAAAATTACCTGTTTGCGAAATTTATTAACAAAATATAAAACAGTTTTGTATTTTTTTCTTTAAAAAATCAGTCTTTATTCATTTTTTTAACAAAGAATGAAAAATCCAGAGGTGATTAAATACCACCAAAAGAAAGCTCTATTTGTGGGGAAAAAATGATAAAAAATGTCATTTGGGTACAGTGTTGTATGACCGCGCAATTGTCATTCAAAGAGTGACAGCGCTAAAAGCTGAAAATGGGTCTGGGCAGGAGGGGGGTTTAGGTGCCCAGTAAGCAAGTGGTTAAAGCAATAGGTGGTTCAAGAAAATACTGACATGAAGGGGTGATCCCTTTTTCCAACTCAATGATTCTGTTTTTGCATTTTTTAAATGTTTTCTAACATGTTGCTGTTATTTCATTAACTTGGATGTTATAAGTTGCACTTAGTAAATAGAGCTGGATAAAACAAAAATGGTGTCTGTCTTCATTTCAGACTGCAAAGCGACAAAATGTGATTATTTTAAAAGGGGGGGTCATTATTTTCTATATGTCACTAGTCCCAAAAAAGCGTCAAAAGTGTCCGATATGTCACAGTCCCAATAAAAATCGCAGATCACCGCTATTACTAGTAAAAAAAAAATTAATAATAAAAATGCCATAAATCTATCCCCTATTTTGTAGCCGCTATAACTTTTGCGCAAACCAATCAATATATGCTTATTGCAATTTTTTTTTTTACCAAAAATATGTAGAAGAATACTGAGTAAGAAATTTTTTTTTTATATTTTTTGGGGGGGGATATTTAATATAGCAAAAAGTAAAAAATATTGAATTTTTTAAAAAATTGTTGCTCTTTTTTTGTTTATAATGCAAAAAATAAAAACCGCAGAGGTGATCAAATACCACCACCAAAAGAAAGCTCTATTTGTGGGAAAAAAAAGGACATCAATTTTGTTTGGGTACAACTTTGCATGACCATGCAATTGTCAGTTAAAGCGACGCAGTGCCGTATTGCAAAAAATGATCTGGTCAAGGGAGCAAATCCTTCCGGGGCTGAAGTGGTTAAAGGAGATTTTTTTTTTACAAATGACTTTTTTTATTGCATTTTAGTGTAAATATGAGATCTGAGGTCTTTTTGACCCCAGATCTCATAGTTAAGAGGTCCTGTCATGCTTTTTTTCTATTACAAAGGATGTTTACATTTCTTGTAATAGGAATAAAAGTGACCCAAAATGTTTTTTTTTAAAAGGACGGTGTCAAAATAAAAATTGAAAAGTAAAATAAATAAGAAAATTTTATTTTTTATTTTTAAAGCGCCCCGATCCGCCGAGCTTGCACGCAGAACGCAGAAGCGAGCGCATACGTGAGTAGCACCGCATATAAAAACGGTGTTCAAACCACACATGTGAGGTATCGCCGCGATTGTTAGAGAGAGACCAATAATTCTACCCCTAGACCTCCTCTGTAACTCTAAATTGGTAACCTGTAGAAATTTTTAAACTTCGCCTATGGAGATTTTTAAGGTTAAATGTTTGTTGCCATTCCACGAGCAGGCGCAATTTTGAAGCGTGACATGTTGGGTATCAATTTACTCGGCGTAACATTATCTTTCACAATATAAAAAAGAAAACTGGGCTAACTTTACTGTTGTCTAATGTTTTAATTCAAAAAAGTGTATTTTTCCCCAAAAAGTGCGCTTGTAAGACCGCTGCGCAAATACGGGGTGACAGAAATGACCGCCATTTTATTCTCTAAAGTGTTAGAAAAAAAAAATATATATATATAATGTTTGGGGGGGTCTAAGTAATTTTCTAGCAAAAAAAAAAATGAATTTAACTAGTAAACACCAAATCTCAAAACAAGGCTCTATCCTTCAGTCACACATGTGGGCGTATACACAGTGGTAAATGACATCCTCCTCCATGTGCTGATATTGGGGGTGGGATATTAAAATGGAAGAGCATGGCACAGCCTGTAATTGGCAGAACCTCCTCTAGATCTCTTTACAGTGTGAACAAAGTGAAACCTATTGTCAGTCAACTTAAACTCTACACCATGTTATTGCAAAAAATAATAAACATTTGTTTTTAATAAAGATTGGTATGTATGAAGCTTTCAAACACTTTGTTGCTAATAATGATTTGTTTTTTCTCTCTCTCTTTTTATTTCCCATTTCGAAAGCCTTTTTTTATGTCATGTGACCGGCACACCACCAACCAATGCTGTGCAGACACAGATTCATACATACTAGGAACTCCCGACCGGCTCATGCATGGGTACATCCTTCCCTTAAGCGGCCACCAGAGGACGCGCGCCGTCTGCACGACGGGGGACTTGATTCGGGTGGTGGGCAGGCACGATCGCCGCAGGCCACGCACGATCGCGTGCACGAGTGCCAGCACGGGGACACAAATCCCTGTGCTGTCAGGGTAGAGGAGTCATATCGTTTGTTCCTAAGTAGCATCAACGATATGTCTCCTCACCTAGTCAGTCCTATCCCCCCACAGTTATAACACACTGAGGGAACACACATTTAATCCCTTGATCGCCCCCTAGTGTTAACCCCTTCCCTGCCAGTGACATTTACACAGTAATCAGTGCATATTTATAGCACTGATCGCTGTAGAAATGTCAATGGTCCCAAAAATGTATCAAAAGTGTACGATCTGTCCGTCACAAAGTCACAGTACTGCTAAAAATCGCAGATCACCGCCATTACTAGTAAAAAAAAAATAAATAAATAAAAATGCCATAAATCTTTCCCATAGTTTGTAGACGCTATAACTTTTGCGCAAACCAATCAATATACGTTAATTGCATTTTTTAATTTTTTTACCAAAAATATATAGAAGAATAAATATCGGCCTAAACTGATGAAGAAATTTGTTTTTTTGGGGGGATATTTATTATAGCAAAAAGTAAAACATACTGTTTTCTTTTTTCAAAATTGTTGCTCTTTTTTTTGTTTATAGCGCAAAAAATAAAAACTACAGAGGTGATCAAATGCCTCCAAAAAAAAGCTCTATTTGTGGGAAAAAAGGACATAAATTTAGTTTGGGTACAGCATTGCATGACCGTGCAAATAGTAATAAGTCAGTTAAAGCGATGCAGTGCCAAATTGTAAAAAGTGCTCAGGAAGGGGGTAAAACCTTCCGGGGCTGAAGTGGATAAGGTAATCAGATGATTTTTTTAAATATATATAATGAATTAAAAGTGGCATGATAGTTATGCATAAATCAAATAAGAATAAGAGGGGATAATGACAATTAAACATTGTATGTTTAGAATCACCTTAAGTATCGTTTAACAGTTTTTCATATTTTGGGTGTGCAGCCACTTTTATACAACACTACAGCAACCACATTGATATGATTTTATGATACCATAAAAATGAATTACTTATCCACCTATACCATCAAGACAACAGGATGATACCATCTTCAGAAGTTCCCTTTAACTAAGGGCTCATGTACATTACAGCATTTTTTTGCCAAAGCTCCTAAACTCAACTCTATAAAAGCCTATAGTATGTGTCAATGTACACATAGCCTTTTACCAGAGTTAAGGAGCTGCTGTGGTTAGGGGAGCTTCAACCTCCCTCTCCTGAACGTGGAAGAATCACGTTCAGGATTGGAAAGTTTAGACCACCGGTGGACAAACTAGGTTATGTGTACATGAAGCCTGGGGAGTAAGTTTGAACTGTGGAACAAGTTGAAATACTTTAGAGATTAAGTTAAAAAGACCAGCACTTACGTTACATTGTGCACCAGCACTTACATTGGCAGACAGTTGTGTGGTCAGAGTTGCAACTTTTTCCTGTGATGATTCCAGTTCTCGTCGCAGCTTGCGGATTTGCTATTTTGTACAGCAAAACAAAGTAAATAAATGTAAGTTTAAAAATTTAAATAGTTACATGTTATACTGTTTAAGTTAGGCTATACAAATATAATGGTATGCTATTATTACACTATACGATATTAGTATACACAATATATTGCTGTATTATTAGTAAATATTAGTATATATAGTATGTGTAAGATATGGCTATATTAATAGAATATAGGGTATAATATTTAGAAATAAATAATTCAAGTAAATCAAGGGGAAAAGAATAGCTCTGCAACAAAGGATAGAACGCTGAATGTACCTCCGATTGCATCCTTTCCTCAGCCTGATAGACAAGCGTAGCATGCCACAGAAAAATAAAGAGAGGAGGTTACAGCATGAGAAAACAGTCTTGCAGCTGCTTATTAATATGTATCTCTACATTCTTATTTGCATTCAAAGCACAAGCAGAGTCTTTCATGCACTGCTAATGAACATAATGATTTCTAAACACAGCATGGGCAGCTGTGGCTGCAGCTACACTTTCATACAGTTGGTTCTTACAGAGGAGTATGTTGATGATGCGCTTGATGCCAGTGACAGAACAGAACCGTGAACTGAAAAATAAAGAGATCATCAGATTAGTAAAAATGGATAGCTTTGCTGAAAAATAAAGCCAAAATACATGAACTTGTAAGTTCACAGTTTATGAACACTGATGCAATGGAGACATTCTGGAATGTGAATTGCTACAAATGGTGCATGCTCTGTTCTTTTGATGATCAACAACACTAGCATTTACAGCAGTTTCACAGCAGACTGTTATTTGTATTTCTTAAAGATGAACTTCCAACACACCTGAAGCTGTTATGGATGAATTGGTTCAATTTTATATGGACCTTTATGCCTCCAAGGTGTCTGGAACTTAAAGTACCTGTTATTTACATTCTGTTACACTACCACTTTTGTCAGATTCTCAGCGGATACGTCTAGAGGCCCCCTTTACACTAGAGGAGCTACAGAAGTCAGTTGGAATGTTCCCTAACTCCAAAGCCCCAGGGGATGATGGGCTACTCATGGAAGTGTACCAAATGTATTCTGAGCTACTGCTGCCACGGTTCTCAAGATATACAATGAGGCTCAATCTAGACAAAAATTACCTTTATCAATGTCAAGGGCCAGCATTATCCTATTATTGAAACCTGAAAAGACTGCCACAGAACCCACCTCATATAGGCCTATATCTCTCCTTCAATCAGACATTAAAATATTGGCTAAGGTTCTAGCCAAGAGGCTAAACACTGTCATTGCTGAAATAATTCCTGCTGACCAGGCGGGCTTCAACAAATCATGCTGACTAGGCGGGTTGCCCAACAAATCTACAGCTATTAATCTTATAAGGCTGTTAGTCAACATGCAAACCACAGCCGATAACGTGGGTGGCTTTGTTGGCGTCACACGCCAACAAAGCATTTGATAGTGTTGAATGGGGGTACTTGTGGGCCATGGTAGAAAGTTTTGGGTTTGGTCCTGTTTCTATATCCTGGGTCCGCCTTTTGTACTATTGCCCACAGGCCAGTATAAGGGAAGGGGGCAAACTATCCACGCCATTTGAGTTAGTATATAGAAAAAAAATTAATCCAGATGGCTGCACTCCAACAACAATTTCTTTATTGGTTAAAAACCATACAGCAAAAAGATGAAATCAACAGCTGACATGTTTCACACCGTAACTACTGGTGCTTACTCATAGCTTAGCATTTAAGTCAGGGAGGGGTACCAGGCAGGGCTGCCCCCTCTCACCACTGTTTGCCTTGGCAATAGAGCTGCTAGCAGCACAAATTAGGGCCAATGAACATATAAAGGGGTTCCAGTATGGTACATTACATGAGAAAGTCCTACTTTATGCAAACAGCGAATTCGCTAAGGCATGTCATGTCCACTATTTTAGACTTTGGAAAGTTTTTAGGGCTTACAATCAACTAGTCTTAATCTGCTTTATTCCCCCTGGATCAGGGGGTATCCCTGTAATGGCGTCCCTTTGTCCAGTACCAGTGGTGACCTCATTTAAATACTTGGGGATAGTAATCTCTACTATCTATACTAGAATTAAACTAGAACCACTGCAGAAGCCAAAGGATAGGGGAGGGCTGGATCTCCCGAACCCCTGGGTCTATTACATTGCGTCTCAACTTCAACACTTGGTGGCAGGTCTAGCGAGGAGGACAGCCTCTGTGGATGGAACTCATGATTCCACGCTGTCTGTAATGTTGCAGATTAGTGGAACCAATAGCTTAGCTCAGGATCTAGAGGCGCAGCTTTTTTCCAAACCAAATAAACAGTATCCGACTTACAGGCTTATACACAAAATATGGGAGAAAGCTAAACAACTACAAAAGGTTATGGGTTACACAAGGTACAGTCCTATTTGGGATAACCAAACTTACCCCGAACTGGCCAAGTTACAGCATGCGGCTAGGTGTCAAGGGTATGGGGTGACGCATATCAAACATATCATGACTAATGGTCATTTAACCTCCTTTGCACAATTGCAGTCTAGATATGGCATTCCCTTTAATATATTCTTCTATTATCTGCAATTGGAATCGCGGTGAATGCTCAGCGGTCTCTGGGGACCTCTGAGATGTCACCGACCCCAAGCTTTGGAATTATGCAGCAGTCCCATTCTACCAAGGGCTTTATATCCAACTGCTATGCTATGCTCCTGGGGGTATATCTGGAGAAATTCCCTAGCTCTGCATGTGAAAGGTGTGGGAGGGCCATAGGCGATATCCCGGGAGACCAATGTGAGGAGACTCTGAAGGCAGTGCGGTGGTGCTCTCTTAACATCCCACAGAGTCACAATTATACATTCTATTGAGAGTCCACCGTACCCCACTCAGGCAACATTCCATGGACGTACGCCCTGATCCCATATGCGCTAGATGTAACAGGGATGTAGGGGACATAATACACTTGCTATGGAGGGGCCCGAAACTTAATCGCTACTAGAATGCTGTGGTTACTACGTGAACTCCGCATTTCAGATCTCCATAGACATGGATCCTAAACACTGTATACTAGGTTTGCTTGATGCTATTAAACCAGATAGGTATTTTAAAGAGGCCGCATCCAGAGCATTGTTTCAGGCTCTCAGGCTCATTTTACTTCACTGAACTTCCAGTACTCCCCCTTTGCCTCAAATGTGGCTTGCACAGAAGGGCACAACATTGAGGTTAGAAAAGCTGATATATCAACATAGAGGCAGCTTTTCCAAATTTGAGCAGGTATGGGGTAGTTGGTTGGCTTCTCCTGGTTTGGCCCAAGCTGATTTAGTAACGAACAGGTTATTGTTGTGAAATTTGTCACAAAAAATGGATATGTTTAATTTTGCTGATAATGTTATGGCTGGAATTTGCATGCCCTTGCTTTCCAAATGTTTAATGCTTGTCTACCTGCTTTGATATGGTGGCCCTAGTGTCCCGGTTGTGCAAGACCCTAGATATGACTGTAAAGGGCGCTTAAAGCATTCCCATGACGTGAACTACAATACTGGTAAGCTGAATTGATATCTGATGTAAACTACATGTACTTTTAATGTCTGGTTGTACAAACTTGTGACATCTCAATAAACCTTTGCCTGATTAAAAAAAAAAAAAAGATGAACTTCAATGTAGAGAACATAGAAAATGACTGCATGAAAACCCAGCAGTACTTTCAAAGTTTGAGAAGTGTTTTTTTGCTTTGCATACAGTGAAATTAAGGGATAAGTATGGCCAAAGCGCTTTTGGTCAAACTTCTCTTCTGGGCCACAGGAGTGCACTTAGTTCTGCACTCCTGTGTCCCAGGTTCAGCTGACAGCAGGCTAAAGCCCACTGTTGGCTGATATCACAGAGCCAGTTCAGGCTGCCTGACTAGCAGCTGGCTCAGCCTCTCAGCATGCCTCCAAGAGCCTGAGCCAGTCACTCCAGTTTTGAACTATTTACATTAAAGCATACAGTGTGAATTAATTTAGCTATTTTTAAGTGCCCAATATCAAAGACATTTCAAGATTTATACACATGCAAATAATAACCAGATAGTTATATAGTAGGTGAGGTTGAACAAAGAAACTCCATCAAGTCCAACCTATGTGTGTGATTATATGTCAGTATTATTTCGTATATCCCTGTATGTTGTGGTTGTTGAGGTGCTTATCTAATAGTTTGAAACTAATCTAATCTAATTTTTGAAACTATTGATGCTCCCCGCTGAAACCACCGCCTGTGGAATATCCAGTAGATAAATGATCCTATATTATCACTAAAGCTGTCAATGCACCTATAAAAGCCTTATAATATCTGTGTTATCCAGATATATGTTACCAGGCACAACATGTCGGATCACATGATACACAACTGAAATGTTCATGGATGACCATGTACACATTGAAAAGCTAGTATTACAAAACTGGATTTTGCACTGTTTCTGCAATATCTGAACCAATACAGTTTGGAAGGAGAGTAATGTTTTCCCCAAACACAGGCTCATCTCATTAGTTTGTTTACGCAACAATTCTTCTAAGAAATCTAAACCAATAAATAATAGATTTACATAACACCACATGGGTAAAGAAACTGCAATATGAAAATATATTTTAAATATAATTACATCTTCAAATTAGTTTTGCTGCCTTACATTTGTGCAATGTACTCACCATCATCAGCAGGATCTCTAAATGAGCCAGATCTAGTCATCGTTCCTTTGGGTCTGTCAGCAAGAGATAATGAACTTCCCAGGTTAGAGGAACCAAAAAGCTCAAAAGAAGAGTCCTGAGCTGGAATACTGCTCGATCGAGCAATACGAGGAGCAGAAGATGGACTCACTGTAAAGAGAAGGCGGACAGAACATGGATGGGAATGCATGAAATACAAGGACATTTAGGAAATAAACATGGAGAATCACAAGATTAATTACAGCGATGTAAAAGAAAAGGTAGGAACTGTGAAAACTGCTTTAAATGAAGTTGGAAGAGAGCACTGGGTGTGAATGATTTTAAAAAGAAAGCATTGGACAAGGACAAAAATGGTGGAAAAAAATTAATGGAGTGGTAACATATCATCAGGCCTTCCAAATAAATTCCATAAATATTGTATAGTGCTCATACAAAAGCACACATTCATGGTACAAGGCCATAATGCAGATGTTAACATTACCAAGTCTAGAAGGAAAAGACATATAAAGCTATTTAGCATAGCCTATCTTTATGTTTTCAGTTATCTTCAGCATGAATATTTAATAGCAACAATGATGATTCATTATAGAAGCATATCACATTGTTGCAGTGCTTTACGATTGCTTTAGGAGACTTACAATATGCAAAATGTTTATATTTAAAAACAGCCAGGTACCTTTAGACATATATAAACCATTGTTTTTTTTTTTCTCACCACTTCCTTTAAAGAAAATGAAGGTCAGCCAAGGAAAATGTCCTTTTTTAAGAATGACAGAGCATGAACTGATCTGAGTTGAAGTAAGGAGGGAATGCTAACAAAGTATGTCAGTTACAACATGCATAATAGTGCTCTTTACCAGTGATACTCCTTTAATCTCATACTAATACTATTTTCATAAATTCCTGCCCCAATATGGCCTTATGACATTGTAGAGTCCAATAAGGTTCCTTACTCCAACAAACTCACACTTCTTCTCTCTAAACACACACCCACATACAACCAACCAGGGCCGGCGCTACCTATAGGCAAGGTAGGTGCCGGCCTAGAGCGCACATCAGTCAGGGGCGTCGCCCCCCAGGCAGGACTGCTGGATGCTGTGTGCGGGCTGTCTGCGCTCTTTCCTGGGACACAGGCCTCCCTGCCCCATCACTGCTTCTTCAAAACTCTGCCAGAGCCACTCCGGGGAGTGCTGCTAGGTATTTAGAGGCGGGGTTCAGTGGTGTGGCTCACATGTGTGCAATGCATGAATCTATCAATGATACATAGAGGGGGGTGGCTGGAGAGAGGGGGCTCTTAATGGAAGCACCGTCACTGGACGGCGGTCTGTGTTAGCCCCGTCCGGACCACGGTCGCCGATTACCTCCTGCAGTGTGGGCCCCAGCCCACTGGGCAAATGTGCAAAAAAACAGGCAAAAAGTGGTTGTGAGCTAAACCAATACTTACAGTGTCCGGTGACTACTAGAGTGACATTATAGAGTTGATTAACTAAAGGCAAAAAAGCTGGTCACTTTGCAAAGTAATTTTTGCTTAGCTTAGTGACTGTGGTGAAATTTCACTTTGCAAGGAATACCTAATAATGTGCAAGGAAAAACAGTATTGTTTCTTACAAGTGATTGGATAATGGAATTCAGCAGAGCTTCACCTCATTCACAAAGCTAAGGGAAAATGAAATGCCCCAGCAAAGTGAACAGCCTATTTTCTTTTAAAAAAACCAATCCCTAAATATACAGTATATTGTTTACAGCCTAACAGGTGAACATCGCAAAAAGTTCAGACCCGAACACCGAACCCCATTGAAGTCTATGGGACCCGAACTTGAAAAGTCAATAGTCCCCATTTTGAAGGCTTAGATGCAAGTTATTGGCCATAAAAAGGTTATGGGGGCCTGGGTACGCCGTGGGGGACATGTATCAATGCAAAACGTTTTTTTTTAACACTATAGTTTTTAAAGGAGCCGTGATTTAACATCTGCGGTTTTTATTTTTTGCGTTATAAACAAAAAAAGACTGACAATTTTGAAAAAAAAAAATATATATATCTTTTACTTTTTGTTATAATAAATATCCAAGAAAAAAAAAAAAATTCTTCATCAGTTTAGGCCGATATGTATTCTTCTACATATTTTTGGTAAAAAAAAAATCGCAATAAGCATATATTGATTGGTTTGCGCAAAAGTTATAGCATCTACAGAATAAGGAATAGATTTATGGCATTTTTTTTTTTTACTAGTAATGGCGGTGATCAGTGATTTTTAGCGGGACTGCGACATTGCGACGGACAAATCTGACACTTTTTTGGGTCCACTGACATTTATACAGCGATCAGTGCTATACAAATGCATTGATTACTGTATAAATGCCACTGTCAGGGAAGGGGTTAACACTAGGGGCGATCAAAGGGTTTAATTTTGTTCACCGGGAGGTGTATCCAACTGTGGGGGCAGTGTACTGACTGGGAGTAGAGAGAGATCGCTGTTCCTAATCACTAGGAACAGACGATCACTCTACTCCCCTGACAGAACGGGGATCTGTTTGTTTACATTGACAGGTCCCCTTTCTGCCTCTCTGTGGAGCTATCACGGATGACCGGGAGGACATTGCGGTCGCCGGTCATGCGCATCAGCTCCCCCCGCCTGCTATAGCCCATTAAATGCAGACGCTTAAAATGAAACAATAGGATGAAAAATTACATTAAATATAGTGCATGGGGGGTCCTCTTAGTCAGACTGTAAAGTGGCGCATCTGTAGCATGTATAGAACATGCGGCAATACAATAAAAAAAAAACGTCAGAAAAACAGAATCCATACCAGACCCTTACCAGACCCTTATCCGAGCATGCAGCCTGGAAGGCCAGAAAAGGGGATGAGGGTGACGAGCAAGAGCCCCCCTCCCCTCCTGAACCATACCAGGCCACATGCCCTCAACATGTTGATATGGACAAGGGCCTCTTCCCGACAACCCTGGGCTGTGGTTGTGGGTGTCTGAGGGGACAGGACTTATCGGAATTTGGAAACCCACTTTAAAGTCGAGGTTCACACAAAAATTGAACCTCCGCTTTTCTGAACCCTCCCCCCCTCCGGTGTCACATTTGGCACCTTTCAGGGGGGAGGGGGGTGCAGATACCTGTCTAAGACAGGTATTTACACCCACTTCCGGCATAGACTCCCACGGGAGTCTACGCCCCCTCCCGTCCCCACCGTGCTGTCTGCTGGGACACACATGGGTCCCAGAGACAGTGGGGACCAGTTAGAAAGCGCAGCGCGACTCGTGCATGTGCAGTAGGGAACCGGGAAGTGAAGCCGCAGCACTTCACTTCCTGATTCCCTTACAGAGAATGGTGGCGGCAGCACTCGAGGACCGAGGGACGATTCGGTCTCGGGTGCCGACATCGCTGGACCCCAGGACAGGTGAGTGTCTTTATTTTAAAAGTCAGCAGCTGCAGTATTTGTAGCTGCTGACTTTTAAATTTATTTTTTTCGCGGGACTCCCTCTTTAACAAGGGGCCCCAAGATCCTGCCCCCCTCACTATGTGAATGAGTATGGGGTACATTGTACCCCTACTTATTCACCACAAAAAGAGTAAAAAATTAATAAAAACAGTAGACAGGTTTCTGACAATTTCTTTATTAAAAAAATAAAATAAAAAACCCCGATGTAGATCTGCCACCTGCCGCCACCGCAGGACCCAAAAAAACAAAAAAAAACCGCTCTGCTGTCAATGAAGGCTGATCGCCTACTGCAGGCTCCACCGTTTGACAGTTCTTATATAGGTAAGGGGCAGAGCCCCCTTGTGACGTCACTGACCGCTGCTTGCTAGGTCGCTGACGTCACAAGCGGAAGGTGCCACCAGGTGATGTCGCTAGGTGCCACCAGGTGATGTCGAACTATCAAATAGGCGTGAAATAGCCTGAAATAGGCATTCAGCTTCCACTGACAGCGAACGTTTTTCTTTTCTTTTTACGGGTTCAGCAGTGGCAGCGGGCTTCAGATCTACATCGGGGGACATTGTTTTTTTATTTTTTTTAATAAAGGAATTGTCAAAAATCTGCCTACTGTTTTTATTTATTTTTGACACTTTTTTTGGTGAATGGGTAGGGATACAATGTACCCATACTCATTCACATGGGGGGGCTGAGATCTGGGGGCCCCCTTGTTATAGGAGGCTTCCAGATTCTGAAAAGCCCCCTGCCCGCAGCAGCCCTTGTCTCTATCAACACCCTCATTCCCCAACCCCCCACTCTTCCTGACCTGCCAGGCTGCGTGCTCGGATAAGGGTCTGGTATGGATTTTGTTTTGTTTTTTTGTATTGCTGGCAATTTTTTTTTTCTTTCAGCTGTCAGCGGGAAAGCCCACTGACAGCTGCTAACTCAATTGTTTAAGGGTGTGGCAGCCAGTTTCCCATCCCCGCTCCAAACAACATATGGGACTGTGCGCTCGATGGGCAAACATCCCGCCGAACACACAGAAAATGTGGGTGTTCGGCGAACACCCGAATGGGCGATGTTTGGCCTGAACTTTTCCTCAGCCCAAACTGTTTCCCAACACTATTAGTGACCTTAACTAGGGGATGTTACACATTATAAAATGTAAATCTTAACACAAATCATAGTCCAAACTTACCCAAGCAAGCTAATGGAGGTTTGCCAACATTAGTTAGTGGGAGTGGTGGGGGTAGAGGTGATAAATCATCATTATCTTGAATTGCCCCAATTGTGTGTGAATGTCGCCTTTCCTTGGGTTCATCTTGAGAATGTGACTGGTACCTTAGAGAAAAGGAAACATTTCAAATGTATTGCAGTTTTAAGGTGTTCCCCAGTCAGAAATCTTGCACATCGTTTAAGGTACCCACAACTATATAATAGTAATCAGTCATGTGATAACATCTGGGATCTCTGAGCAGGTGATTTTGGGCTCAGGAGAAAACATTTAACACCAATACTAAGAAACAAGGGGTTATGCATTAAGAACAGGGTTATGTTATAGGTGTTATAGGTATATGTGTTTTGCGTTATGGCTAACTGTTGTCAGTGTTAGGCTAAAGGTAAGGAATTAATGCCAGATTAAGTTGTAAGGGTTTAGTTTAATTTTAGGTGTTCAACCAACACAAAACTGATATTTTACTTTTTGACAAATGCTAGAATAGAACCGTGTGGTAATACCTCTTGTAGGGTTCTGCTGCTGAGAAGACCATACTCAAGGTCTTTGGTCTGCCCAACTTATTTGCCATTATGAGGGGGTTCGCCTCTCCCTGGTGGATTTTTGCATCTGTTTTATATTAAGAAGAGAGAAGGAACCTGGAAACTCCCAACAAAGTTAGGAAATATGTCAAGCAGATTACACCGCTGATGTAGCCAAGATAGGCTGAATCAAACCACCATAAGCTATAACTTGATTAAACTTACCTTATACATTTCAAGAAGTAGGAGAGAAGAGGAATGAGTGTTAGGGTCAGCCTATGGTACAGGATCAGGATATGTAGGATAATAGTTATTTTCCCTTTGTTGGAGTTCTGAAGCTCAGTGGCAAAATCTGCCACTGCCATTTGCTTGGTGCTAAATAACAGAGGTTTGTATATGGTATAAGGACCTATCAGAGTTTTTACCTACAGCTCTCATGTCTTAACTATCTGCTAAACTGACCAATAAGAATCAGAAACTTTGTCTCTAGCTTTAGTGTTGGCAAGAAGAGGGGTCCCTCACTCATGGATCTGCAAGTGTTTCATCAGTTTTTTTCAAATATAACAAGAGCCAACAAGTGCTAAATGTTGCTGTCAAAGAAGAACTAAATGTGCATATGGATGTCCATCTGAGAATGGGAGGACGTAACCCTCCTTTTGCAGTGTTATTTTTTTTAATCAAATTAATTTGCCCAAAATATGGAAAGTTTTATATAATTCAAATGGATACCATCTCTAAAATGTCAAATGCAGTTAGTACATACCTCAGCCCTTTTTTGGGTAATGTGTTCCTATCCTGGATAGTGCTGTGTAAGAAAATTTAAAAAGTGATTATTAAGATTAATTTATTTTAATACCATAAACAAAAGCAGCATATCACTTTTTGGGCGCATAACTTAAGGAAACAAACTTATTGCTTCAACTTAATAATACCGAATGTAATCATTATGAGATATCTGTGTTTCTTCGAAAATTGTAAATAACACATACGTTAGTGCAGGGGTCAGAAGAAAATCACAGTACCCTATAGGAGCTGGAATAGCTTCAGGATGTAGATTTGTGAAAAGGGAGTGAGAACAGTAAAGGGCCTGTGTGGATGTGCTTTGGGCTTGTGTCAATGGCATTCATTTCTCAGTTTGAGAGAATTCTGAGATCAATCGGAATTAATTGACCTCCCGCTGACCTAAATTTGACCTGCATCAAGACGGTTTTACATTGCCATAAATTTGTTGAAGGAACAAAATCTCATCAACACAGCTCTTAAATGTGTGAGGTTTGAATTGTGGGTACATGGCTCTGCAATAGGGTTAAGGGGATACACTCTAAGCCCCTGCCACAAGAAGTAAGATATGACAGGGATTGATTAAACTCACCTGTCAGGTACAGGTGACTTGAGGGAAACATCATTCCACCCAGTGTCTGGAATTTGATCATCTCCATCTCCACTAAATTGTACAGGTGGGACACTGATAGAAAGTGGAAGTGACTCCATGCTACGGTGTAAGCCCGAGAGTTTAGGATACATCCTAAGATTATTTAGACCCTGAGAGAAGCTGGCAGAGTTGATATTCAGTATGGGAGCTGGACTTGGAGTGAGACAGGAAACGTTTGAGAGAAGTTCATGTTTGGTTGGTGCCACTTCCGTAGCAGAGGGTGTAAAATCTAGGCTGTTAGAGTTCACTTTATCCAGATTAGATAGTGTTGGAGTCTTCATGAAAGGTTTGGTTATTGCCCTAAAAAATAAGGAAAACAGTAAACAAAACAAAATAAAATATGTTTAGGGCCCTAACTAGCTACAAAAAAAATATCAAAGATACTTTTAGTTCACCTGTACAAAAGTTGGGTGCCAAAAGCAAACAAGGGGGGCATCAACATCATTAATCACCCCCAGCAATTCACACCTTCAAACATGTATCTCGAACAATGAACACCTGCCGCAGATGCCATGGCACCCTGGTGGATGGATTATGCAATGTAAAAAAAGGTTGGTCTCACAAAGTTTATTATTTTCTGTCATGCTCTTGGGCAATCAACATCTGCCTTGGCACATTGCATGTTACCATGCTGATTAGTGTCATGTTAACATAGTGTTATGATGACATACTGCTTGATATAATAGTAACCCATGTGGATATAAATGCTGGATATCTTTCTGATGCTAACAAAAACTGAAGAAGCTATTTGAATGAATGAGTAAACGTCCTCACTGTGGGGAAACTGGAAAAAGTCCAGTAGACAATAACTGACTAACTACTAGCTATACAATGATCTGAATAAGTGACAAACTTCACAGACTTAGGCTTGAATATGGCTGGTTAAAACATAAGATAAAAATATGCCATTACATTCCTTCCCTTTATTCCTAAATCCCTTAGATGCAAGAAATACTTTGTTTTATGAATATTCACACATCATTTTTTTTCTCACTTTTCTATCTTTCTTGAGCCTTTAAAGGTACTGAAAATAGTTTGAAATCTTAATAAAAGGTGTATAAGACTCTAAGTAGCTCAAGCACAGGCACCAGAAAATAATTCTTACCTGTGAGGTGTAGTTGGTGTGCCTTCTTTTACACCATTTACAGTTGGTTCTACAGGATTTGGCGCACTTGCCCGAGATTCTGTGTCTTGAGCTACAGCTTTGGCACGGGCCTTCTCTTTTTCACGATCTGTCTGGTTAACACCTAGTCGACCACTAGCAACTTTGGATGGCTCTTTCAAGCGAGAAGTAGGAGTCCCTGCCGTCTTTCCTTGTACTGGCACAAGGCTTGCCTCCACAGTACTACTAAGTGGCCGACTGGCGTTCCTGCCTCCAGTAACACTCATGGCACTAGATTTGGCAGGGCGTGGAAGACTGCGGTACTGTATGTTGGTGCGAGCAGTGGGTGAAAGAAAGCCAGGTTCTGCTGAACATGAAACATCCAAGCTTGTCTTCCGGTTCCCACTTACGGTGCCAGATGTGGGCTTCACAGGGATTCCTGAGGACTTTGGGGTTTTGCCTAATGTGGCAGAATTGCCAGTGAGAGGGGAAGATGGCGCAGCAGGCTTTTTGTAGCCAAAAGATGATGCAGGACGAGCAATGCCTGAGGGAGGTTTCTTAGCATCTGGTGAACGTGGATCTCGTCCAGCATCAGAAGATGACCGTTGCAGGCCAGCAGTTTTTAAGCTGAGTTTAGATTTGTCAGTTGCTTTCTGCTCTGGTTTACCTGCAAAGTATCAAAATAAACTCAGTTAACACCGCAAAACACTTTATTAAGTTAGCTAATGTTTACAGCAATACTATCTTTTTGCACTAACAGTTTACACAAAATACAGTGGGGACGGAAAGTATTCAGACCCCCTTAAATTTTTCACTCTTTGTTATATTGTAGTCATTTGCTAAAATCATTTAAGTTCATTTTTTTCCTCGTTATTGTACACACAGCACCCTGTATTGACAGAAAAACACAGAATTGTTGACATGTTTGCAGATTTATTAAAAAAGAAAAACTGAAATATCACATGGTCCTAAGTATTCAGACCCTTTGCTGTGACATTCATATTTAACTCAGGTGCTGTCCATTTCTTCTGATCATCCTTGAGATGGTTCTACACCTTCATTTGAGTCCAGCTGTGTTTAATTATACTGATTGGACTTGATTAGGAAAGCCATGCACCTGTCTATATAATACCTTACAGCTCACAGTGCATGTCAGAGCAAATGAGAATCATGAGATCAAAGGAACTGCCTGAAGAACTCAGAGACAGAATTGTGGCAAGGCACAGATCTGGCCAAGGTTACAAAAAAATTCTGCTGCACTTAAGGTTCCTAAGAGCACAGTGGCCTCCATAATCCTTAAATGGAAGACGTTTGGGACGACCAGAACCCTTCCTTGAGCTTGCTGTCTGGCCAAACTGAGCTATCGGGGGAGAAGAGCCTTGGTGAGAGAGGTAAAGAAGAACCCAAAGATCACTGTGGCTGAGCTCCAGAGATGCAGTCGGGAGATGGGAGAAAGTTGTAGAAAGTCAACCATCACTGCAGCCCTCCACCAGTCAGGGCTTTATGGCAGAGTGGCCCGACGGAAGCCTCTCCTCAGTGCAAGACACATGAAAGCCCACATGGAGTTTGCTAAAAAAACACCTGAAGGACTCCAAGATGGTGAGAAATAAGATTCTTTGGTCTGATGAGACCAAGATAGAACTTTTTGGCCTTAATTCTAAGCGGTATGTGTGGAGAAAACCAGGCACTGCTCATCACCTGTCCAATACAGTCCCAACAGTGAAGCATGGTGGTGGCAGCATCATGCTGTGGGGGTGTTTTACAGCTGCAGGGACAGGACGACTGGTTGCAATCGAGGGAAAGATGAATGCAGCCAAGTACAGGGATATCCTGGATGAAAACCTTCTCCAGAGTGCTCAGGACCTCAGACTGGGCCGAAGGTTTACCTTCCAACAAGACAATGACCCTAAGCACACAGCTAAAATAACAAAGGAGTGGCTTCACAACAACTCCGTGACTGTTCTTGAATGGCCCAGCCAGAGCCCTGACTTAAACCCAATTGAGCATCTCTGGAGGGACCTAAAAATGGCTGTCCACCAACGTTTACCATCCAGCCTGACAGAACTGGAGAGGATCTGCAAGGAGGAATTGCAGAGGATCCCCAAATCCAGGTGTGAAAAACTTGTTGCATCTTTTCCAAAAACACTCATGGCTGTATTAGATCAAAAGGGTGCTTCTACTAAATACTGAGCAAAGGGTCTGAATACTTAGGCCCATGTGATATTTCAGTTTTTCTTTTTTAATAAATCTGCAACAATGTCAACAATTCTGTGTTTTTCTGTCAATATGGGGTGCTGTGTGTACAATAATGAGGAAAAAAAATGAACTTAAATGATTTTAGCAAATGGCTGCAATATAACAAAGAGTGAAAAATTTAAGGGGGTCTGAATACTTTCCGTCTCCACTGTATATTTAAGCAGAGATGGGCACAGGACTCAGATATAATTTCCCCTATGCCCAGCAAGGCCAAGACTTTCGCGGAAACTTGAGTGTAATTTAGTGTTGTATGAAGAAATAAATGGTAATAAATAGCAAATAATGATTCCCACATTCACACGCAAGCTTCTGTCCCTTGTGAATTACGTGCAGGTGTTAATATGCGGTTGTGAGACATAACAAGTGGAAAATATATGTTTATGCTAGAAGATTTAAACCAAATATTTTCTGCATAGTGCTGTTTAAAGTGGTTGTAAAGTCAGAAGGTTTTTTTATCTTAATGCATTCTATGCATTAAGATAAAAAACCTTCTGTGTGCAGCAGCCTCCCCAGCACCCCCCTAATACTTTCCTGAACCCATCTCTCTGCAACGATGTCGACGACTGCCTCAGCCATCTGGGACTCTCCTTCCTGATTGGCTGAGACACAGCAGCAGCGCCACTGGCTCCCACTGCTGTCAATCAAAGTCAGTTAGCCAATCAGGAGAGGGATGGGGCAAGCAGAACCAGGTCTCTGTGTCAGAATGGGAGCTGTGGACTCGGCTTGGGTTCCCTTCATAGCAAGCTGCTTGCTCTAGGGGCACTCGACAGGAAGGAGGGGCAAGGAGAGCCAAAGACGGACCCGAGAAATGAAGGATCTGGGCTGCTCTGTGCAAAATATGTTTGTTATTTTTGGAGAAAAAAAATGAGACATTACTATCACTTTAAGTCTTCCAGCTGCTGCAGCTGCACAGTGAAAAATCCTTTCTGCAATTTGGAATATTGTTGCATTCATATTTTTTTTAAGTAGGTCAAAACAGACATTTTGTATAAAGAAAAATATTTAAATAGTTTAATAAATTTAGGGTAAATGTTTTTATTCGCCCAATGGGCTGAACAAAAAAACAGGAGCTCGGGAGGAGCCGCTGTACTAACTATTTGATGTTAGTACTGAGACCTCCCTGCTGAGTTATTGTGTTCTGACAGAGGGACAGCCCCCCATCCCCCAGAACACACCAGTCAGAGCTCGGAGCCATTAGATGCCGATCGGATGCTGGTTTTCCAGCATGCACGTTACACAAAAGCCAGTTGTTCGCCCGGCTTCTGTCGGACAGGCCGGTGTACACATGGACCGAATGTCAGCTGGTTTCTGTTTAACCTGCTGGTACCGGCTGATATTCGCCCCATGCGTACCAGGCTTTACTGTGGTGTTCTTTCCTTATCATTTTTTCTTGTTCTAGTTGTTAACAAAATTTTATAATTCTATTATGTGTTATAGATGATTGTTTGAAGAATGAGCAAATATCAGATCTCTCTTACATACAACCAAAGCATACTTTCCATGTCTACCATTACCAAAATACCACATACTGTATTATAAAGACTATATAATATGAACAGATAGAAAAATGAAAGAACATCATAGCAGGGACCAAATACAATAAAAGGCATTAAAAATAACACAGTGCACAACCCTAGAAATCAGCTTAAGAAATCTGCTCTTAAAGCATTGTCAGTATTGATGTGGGTATGCCATGTGCTCACTGTAACTAGATAATTGCTACCTGATAACTACCACAATCTGCTGTTTGTTTGGGAAAAGAAGAAATCAATGCAGAATAGTCTGTGTCCAGCTTAGAATGTGGAGGTTCTCAGAGGAAGAACATTTTTTTAGATTTAGATTTCAGCAAACAACATTAAAGGACCAAAGACACTTATGCATGTGTCTGCACGTTTGCCAAAGCACATTTTTTTTGGTGCATTTAGTTTTCAATGGGTCCTCAACCTGCCTTATTTTTTACATTGACTGTGTTGTTTATTATTTTCAATGTGGTGTGCTCAGAGACGGGTACATTTATTTACCACTGAAAATGAACAGCAACACACTGCAACATGCATACACTACCCATTGTTGTTCCATGTGTGAACACTGCCTAAATGTGACTAAATAGACAGACACGAGGTTAGGGATGGATACGCAGAATAATTTCTTCTGGATTGCTTTGTTGCCTTTGTACATGCAATACAGAAGGTTGGAGAATTGGGAAAGAGTTTAGCTCACATGCTTCATTTGCTCCTCCCACCTCCTCTTAATTACTGGCCACCAGGGCAAGAAAACAAGGAACCCTTTTAAGGATAACATCATGCAGACAGTCAGGTGGACACCCAAAGAAGGACCCCCGGAACTACACAGGAGAAAAGAGAACAGCGCCTGTGGCCATCACTTCAGGTAAGTAAAATGGGCATTTGGATAAGTTGTTTATTTTTATACCAGCAATTAGATAGAGGTCAGCGAGTGGGATGCTAATATAGTTTGGGCTTTAAAGGTTCACCTTTCTATAAAAAAAAAAAAAATTGCAGAAAAAAATGTCCATTTATTATTATTTTGATGGGAACCTGCAGAGCATTGCACCCACGATCAGTGAATCGTGGGTGCAATGTGAGACTCCTGCACACACTGCCTAGGGCTCTCTGCCCATATGTCTGTAAAGAGAGATACTATAAGCTGTGTGAATGAACTATAAGCGGGCTGATCGGTGCACTCGCAGTTGATTGATACTACAAGTCCATCTGACATGGTGCCAGACAGGACTTGTAGTTTATTCATTCACAGATTCCTGTGAATGAATGAATGACATAGCTGTGCGGGCAAAACCTTGCAGAGCCGTGCCGATTTTAAAATAGGATAGCGGGTGCGGGGAGAAGAACCTGGGTGAAGGTTAGGATGCTGCATAGTAATTATATACGGTAACTAAATACGGGTGTAACATTTAACATGTTACAAAAGATGAACCTATATTTTGAAGTATTATATTGGCCTAGCAATTTTCTTTCTAGTCTCCAGTTTTTTAGGCTTTAGATTGGCTAGCTCGGGAATAGGAGACTATAAATTAAAAAGATCAATGTGTAAAGCGTGGTAACCAAACATTATCTGTTCCTCTGATGGCTTCAAACCAATAACGATTCTTTGCTTACTGGATATTGCTATTCTGGCTAATGACCTAGTAATTTATCCTAGAGACCAAACTGAAGACATCTTACTAAACCATTTTTTCCACTAAACATAGAGGGCAAAACACAATACAGTTAAAAAAACATCCTCAAACAGAAACAAAAACATAGTCAAACAGAAACAAAAACATCCTCAAACAGAAAACTAGTTTCCTAAACATGACTATTTAATCCCCTTGTTCTAGCTCCCTTATAGAAGTTTTAACACCCCCCCCCCCCCCCCAAAAAAAAAAACATTTTTTATATTCCAGGTTACCAATTCTTATGCAGAGTACACGCGATCGGATTTTCCGATGGGAAATGTTGGATGTGAGCTTGTTGACTGAAAGTCCTACCGTGTGTATGCTCCATCGGACATTTGTTGTTGGACTTTCTGCCAACAAATGTTGGCTAGCAGGTTCTCAAATTTTATGCCAACAAAACTTTGTTGTCAGAATTTCCGATCGTGTGTACACAAGTCCGTCGCACAAAAGTTCACGCATGCTCAGAATCAAGGACGAGCCGGAAGCGCTCGGTCTTGTAAAGCTAGCGTTCATAATGGAGCTATCACGTACGTCTTGTACGTCACTACGTTTAATTGTTGTCCAACATTTGTGTGACCGTGTGTGTGCAAGACAAGTTGGAGCCAACACCTTTTGAACAAAAATCCACGGTTTTGTTGTCGGAAAGTCCGATCATGTGTATAAGGAATTAGAAGGGGGGGTGCATTCATTTTCTTTTTTAGGCTTTCTTTCTCCTATTTTCATCTGGTGATCCAGCTAGCAAGTCTGTTTTTCAAAAGTTCAAGCTCTGCAGCAGAATGTATCAGTTTACACGGATGAGATGAACTATTTAACACTGGCAGGGGTGGTTAAAACGATCAGCTTTTATTTATTCATGTAAAACCTTTATTCCAAAAAGGAAAAGAACTGTTTGCTATAACTGATTTTTAAAGTGTGAGCTGGAGTTTGGCTTCAGTTAGTTATCTGCTAATATATTTAACACTCCCCTCCCCCCACACTGATGATGCTGCTGCCTGTTGTGCCTCCTGGGCTCATTCCTCCAGAGTTGTGTCTCACTAATACTGGAGGTGTGTTACTAGCCAGATCACCAGGTGAAAACTGAGGGAAAAAGCCAAAGAAAAGAAAATGGATTTAGCCACCACATCTAATAATTGGTAAGCTGCAATATTTAACACTTTTGTCTTGGGGTTAAATACAGCTTTCAATAAATAGATAAATATATTTGTAAGAATTTATTACCTCCACCTCCTCCTTTTTGGGTGGTTGTTGCAGTGGGAGTGTGGGTAATTGGGGAAGTTACACCAACAGGTGGATTTTTTCCTTTACGCAGTGGCTGGCCAAGGGTTACAGGCTTTTTTGTCTCGGACTTTTGGACATCATCACTCTTTTCCCGCCGCCATCGAGATGATCCATGATCTGACTTTAGGCTGCCACTATCATACTCCATCCTGCGTGGTCCCCGTTCTTCTGATTCACTATGCCAGCTCAGTCCACTTTCTGCTAATGAGCGTTTTTCAGAATCTGTGCGAAGCTATACAAAAAATCCAGAGAAAAATAATGAAAATTAGTATTAAACATAGGCTTCTATGAACTACACTAAGAAATCTTCAGCATCCTTTAAAAAATAACCCATAAACAGCATCTTAGAGTATTCCTCTTCACCTCACTTCACTAAATGTGTATGCAAGGCTGACCAAGTCCACGTTTAGGACTCCACCAACCCACTGATATGCCCTTACATTATGCAAAACCTACGCTTTTAATTTCTTAGCTGATATTAGGGTTACATACCAATACAACTTTTTTTAAGACCGAGTACAAGTACCAATACTTTTTTTAATGTCATGTGACAGTGGACTGTGTAAGGCCCCTTTCACACTGGAGCGGTTTTCAGGCGGTATTGCGCTAAAAATACCGCCTGAAAACCGCCCCTAAACAGCCTCCGCTGTTTGTTCAGTGTGAAAGCCCGAGGGCTTTCACACTGAAGCGGTGCACAGGCAGGGCGGTGAAAAAAGTCCTGCAAACCGCTTTTTTGGAGCGGTGAAGGAGCGGTGTATTCACCGCTCCTGCCCATTGAAATCAATGGGACAGCGCGGCTATACCGCGGTAATACCGCGGCTATAGCCGCGCTGTACGAGCGGATTTAACCCTTTTTCGGCCGCCAGCGGGGGTTAAAACCGAACCGCTAGCGGCCGAATACCGCTGCAAGAACGACGGTACAGCAGCGCTAAAAATAGCGCTGTTGTACCGCCGATGCCCCCACCGCCCCAGTGTGAAAGGGGCCTTAGTGTTTTTTTTTTTACAATTTTATTTTTTACAAATTATATATACATTTTTGTTTTGTTTTTTCACAATACTTTCTTTTTTTTTGGGGGGGGGGGGGGGGGGTGGATGGCATCAGTGTTTTTATTTTTACCTTTTAAATATTTAATACAATTTTTAATTTTTTTTTATTATTATTATTATAATTTTTTTATCAGCCCTGTTGGTGAGATTTCAGGCGTCTAAACAACCCCTGATATCTCCCCTCTGAGACAGAGAAAGGGACTGAGGACACATATCTCAATCCCTTTCTCTGCAGCCTCAGCTGCACTGAAAATGAATGGACAGGAGACAGAGACTCTTCTCTATTCATAAACTAAGACATCGTAAATACAGATTACAATGCTCAGTTATGTGAATGGACAGAGGCAGTGCCCACTGACTCTGTGCATTCAGAAAAGGAAAAAGCCGGTAAATGACAGATTTACCGGCTCCTTTCTCCGCTCCCCATCCTGACAGATCTGGGACAGGGGGGACTGGAGGAGGATAGGGGGTGACCGGAGGAGCACGGAGGACATGGCGGGGGACTGGAGGAGTAGATAGGACATGGTGGGGGACGAGGGGCAGGGAGGACATGGCGGGTGACCGGAGGAGCACAGACGACATAGCGGGGGACCGGAGAAGCATGGAGAGGGGGACACGGAGGAGGACACAGGGAACAGTCAGGGGTGATCGGTGTGGTGGTGGGGCGAGTTGCAAGCACCAATCTCCCTGTATAGATTTCAATAAAGCAGCTGAAAGCTGCAGGGAGCAGAAGCAGCTGTTAGCTGCTTTATTGAAATCTATACGGGGAGATCGGTGCTTGTAACTCCCCCCACGATCACCCCTAACTGCCCAGGTATCCGGTGAAGCATCAGAGCATTTGCAGGAGTACAAGTACTCCTGCAAATGGTCAGTATCTAGCTGATATCATGCCAGCTTCTGATTCATATACATGTGACACCCATATCCCATCAACAATTCTTGCGCTGGCATGAATGGGCAAATCAGGGGACAGAGCTGCCACTCTAATTATGATTGCAGGTAGAGTGATTGATTAGGACAGAACAGTGTATAATGATATATATTGATAAAGGAAGTGTCTCTGAAATGATGGTAAAAGAGACACTGCCACTTTAGTTGTCTGTCCAGCAACCAAATAAAATGTAAACTTAAAGTGTACCTTTACCAAGACAAATATGGGGGCCAGCTACTATGTTAAACCACCGATTGCAGTGCAATCTGAGCCACTGTTCTGGAACAACTATGCAGATCAGAAAAGTCGGGGTGACATGCTTTTTGTGGGCTACAGTAACGGAGGATCAGCACGATGGCCAGGGAAATTACATTTGCAGAAAACAGAAAAGGAAGCCGTCCAACAACATGTCTTTAAAATCTAAAAGTACAGTAGAAACCAATATAGATAAATAATTACATAGAATACTCTTTGTTTCATGATTCGCAGGACATGTACATTGTGAATATACACTGCTACCAAACAGTTTTTCCTCTTTTCCCATTTGTTACTTACAGCAATGGTGGAGCTCCGTCTGGATGTGGTGGGTGTGGAGGGAAGGGAAGTAAGTGAAGAGCTTGCGTTGCACTCTTCCGAACTGAGATTCCCTGATGCATCACTCAGGCCACTGCTTATAGAGCTGCTCTCGTCCCAGCTGTTGATATAAAATTAAACATTATGTAGCTTTGCATGGTGGCTATTTGTGCAATTGATTACACTACTGATACAATTTTCAGATAATAGCATGTGTTTCAAGCATGGAAAAAACGTGTGGATGGCCCTGACTCCATTTTGGGTGCAATGCTTCTCCTGCACCCAAGCAGCACAGTCACTTTATTTGCACCCTCTCTTACTGTAGGACATAGAATCACACTGTGCAACTGAATGTTCTGTTGTTCCCAACCAAGCACATCCTGGACTGTGTTGTAATTACTTAAACCGATCTGTACGGCTAAGTTCACACTGGCATTAAAAGCAGGCATTTGAGAGGTGTTAAAAACGCTCCTTAGACACCTATGCACAAGATACAATAGACAGCACACAGTGCTGTTCACACTATCAGAACATGAAACGTTAGCGTTCCTTCAAAGTTGAAGCCTCATGTCAAGTCAGGAGGAGTTTGAGGCCTTTCAAGGAAACGCCTCGCAAGTGCTCTGGCAGGCAGTTGCGGGGCAGTAAGATTAGTTAATTTACTGTAATAGAACAGACATTTGTGGAGTGGTTTTACTGCGTCTTAACGTTCATTAAGCGCTTCAAAACTGCCCATAGGGCATTTGAGGAGCATTTTTAACTTGTCGTAAAGGCTTGTAAAATGTCAGTCTAATGCCCATACTAAAGCTCATTAACATGAGTCTAACGTCCATACTATTACTAACACTATAGGAGCATTTGTTAAAGGGGTTGTAAAGGTTGGCGTTTTTTCACCTTAATGCATCCTATTCATTAAGGTGAAAAAACATCTGACAATACCGGCCCCCCCAGCCCCCCCCCCCCCCCCCGTTTTACTTACCTGAGCCCCTAAACCTGCTGCGCTCGCCCCCGATGTCCTCTTCGCCACTCAGCCTGGCCGTTGATTGGCTAGAGTGAATAGATTGAAAGCAGCGCAGCCATTGGCTCACGCTGCTGTCAATCACATCCAATGACGCGGCGCACGAGGGCCGAGTGATACAGTGAGCGGCGATAGCTGCCGGCTGCCCGCAAGAACTCAATACCATGCGAGAGAGATCGCATGAAGGTGGTTAGTTCTTGCGGGGAGGAGCTGAGACAGCCGCCTAGGGACCCCAGAAGACCAAGTTCAGGGACACTCTGTGCAAAACGAGCTGCACAGTGGAGGTAAGTATAACATGTTTGTTATTTAAAAAAAAAATTTTTTTTCCTTTACAACCCCTTTAAGCGTTAGAAATGTAGTCAAGTGTGAACAAGCCCTTTGAGCTTTTCATAAATGGCAAGGAATCCAAAGCGTTTTGTCAACCTTTTCATCCTTATATGTTAATATTTGTTCAATACTGTATTATTGTTGGGTTTTGCGTTTGTATGTATTATGGGCACCAGTAATTGGATGTGAAAGGTGATACAACCAAAATCAATAATCATAATGAGGCAATTCTAAAAAATCAAACCTAAAAGTGTATTGCTATATAATTTTTAAGAAACGTGAAGGTACAGAATTAGCTAGAAACAAAATTACAATCAAAACTGTATACTACTGTGCCTGACAAATGTATTTAACAATCTAGAATATGTCCTATGTTGACACGCAGCACTTTTTAGTCACCCTGCTGTGGCCAGTAAGTTCAATTCAAAATCTTGCACTTGGCTATTTATTTACATTTTACTTTTTTTGTACATTTTGTTGATATGTTGTTTCATGCAAGGACTCTCTATATGAGATACAGTACAGCATTTTCATTAAAGTATAACTAACGGCAAAACATTTTGTTTAGTTTTGGATAGAGTGGAGAGAGATTAGAACACCTGTCAGCTTTTATTGTTAAAGTGAAAGTAAAAGAAAATCAAATTTTGGGTTGTCCCCAGAAAAGTAATAGAGGGGAAATCTTCCAATGAGTTCTGGTGATGTAGGGGTCCTCAAGGAATTCCCTTTATTTGCAGGGATTTCCTCTCTCTTCTTGTTTGGCTATGGGGCAGGAAGTGAAGGGAAATCTCCACAATAGGACAAAGATGCCAAAAAATCTGACAGGGGTTATAATCCTCCTGTGCTCTATTAAAATGACAAAAACGTTTTGCCTATAGTTTTACTTTAATACAATCATAATTTCTGAATCAGCATATCTAAGAGATGTGTGACTATTCCACATTAAAGTGTATCTAAACCCAAAAACAAAAATGAAATATACTGCAGTATACCAGTCCCTAGATGTAGTAGCTGCTTTGGTTTTCTCTTTCTCATGCTTTTTTCCTGTAGATCACACCTCCTGCCCCTTCTTGTCTTTACTCATTGAGCCATGGTTTTCATACATACTTGACTTTGAGAATGTCTTCCTTTGTTCATCTTCATCAGTCATGGTAAATTGATGGAACTAGTAGTTTTCACAATTAATTAGGTTCATTATGGAAAGTGACAAGGACACTTTGGGGTTGATTTACTAATACCGGAGAGTGCAAAATCTGGTGCAGATGTGCATGGTAGCCAATCAGCCTCTAACTTCAGCTTGTTCAATTCAGCTTTGATAAAAAAAAAAAAAAACCTGGTAGCTGATCAGTTACTTTGCAGAACTGCACCAGATTTTTCACTCTCCAATTTTAGTAAATCAACCCCTGTATTTCTAGCAAGATCGACAAGTATTGTCTGTGCTTGCTGAAGTTCTTAGCCTGAAAAGTGAAAACAAATGCAGCCACCTTATCTAAATACTGTAAGCAGCAATATATTGGATTTTTGTTTTTGAGATTCATATGGATCTATGGATGATCCATGGTATTTTCAATCAATTTATTTAGTTTTTTGCAAAGCAAATCTATCAGATGTGTATGTGTATGGCTGGCTATATATTTCAATTAACTG